>NC_067122.1:26144362-26444362 GCF_021347895.1 Acanthochromis polyacanthus | reverse complement strand
GTCTTTCGAATGGCCTGGAGAACACTACCGAAAAAGGAAAAGGAGTTACAGATGAACTTTAGATCTTTAAGACTGAAACAAAAAACAACTGTGATTCATTATTATGTGCTTGCGATCTGACGATTTTTGCTTGGTACCTAATGAGGACGTTCTTCTTCTTGCGCACAGCCTGACGCAGAGGCTCTCTGAGAGTCATCTGGGCAAAGTCCTGCAGAGCTGCATAGATGGTATTCCTAATGGCCTGGTTAAATACTGACTCCATTCGGCCCATCAGAACCTACACAGTACATTAGACAGAATCATCACTATTATCATCACAGTAGTTGTGAAGACTCCTGACCATAAACTAAGCATTTAAGGAACAGATAACCTATTTTGGAGACAATCTGTTAATTTTTAAGCATTTAAAGATCAAATAAAATCATAACAGAACTAAAAGATATGCAAATATTTTACTTCAAACACCTTAAAACATCAATATGTGGGTTGTGATTGTCACGATTCCACATAACTCTTGTGTTATGTTGCAATAAGGGGCCACATGCGGCTTCCAAACTAGTTTCAAACACTAGTAAAGACCAGATATTTACGTGAAGCGACAATAATCAAAAGGTGAACATTAATTATGAGGCTACAGTTAGCTTAGCTTAGCACAAAGACATAAAAGAGAGGGGAACAGCTAATTAGATTATTTTCCAGGCAAACAAAATCAGCCTACAAGCAGCTCTAAAGCACCGTCAGAGGGAGTAGACCCACATTTTGCATTTGATCAGTCTTTATTCTAAATTAATTGCCAACTAGCTTCATATTCAGTGAACACATACAAGAATACCACTAGCTGGCATCACACTCTCAGCTAGTTAACAACAAGTGTATCCATTCATAAATGTACAAACAGTTTTCAAAGTGTCCTTCCCCCAAACCTGTTGAGAACACCAAAAAGACAGCTGCTCATATTCCACCAGTGTTATACCTGCAGCCCCTTGATCATGGCAATGACCTCCACCAGGGCAAATTTCTCCTCGCTGGTGTAATTGTAGCGCGTGGCTCGTTCGTACTCCTCCGCTGTGCCAGGACAGTCCTTATTACAGAATTTATCTGTGGGATGCACCAGCTTCCACGAGTACTGTGAGAGACAAAAGAGAGACATAAATAGATCAAAGTCAGAGCGATCAATGGCAAAACCGCAAAACTTTTCATACCTCCCAAACCCACACATATCGACTGCAAGACGCTCTCCCTCGGCCCACGCACCGACACAATCAATCCCCGTCTTTACTCACAACTTCCATGACGTGTGTGCTCCACTTGGACAGCAGCTGCAGGCCCCTCAAAGCCAGGTCGAACAGTTCCCTGTACTCCTCGTCTGACTTCTGGCTGTCCAGGCCGGAGCCCGTCACCACTTCGCTGTTGCTGTAGCGCGCCAGCTCCGAGATGAACCGGATGTGGTCCTCCCTGATCTGCACCATCTGCTCGCACAGGTTGTACTGCGGCGAGATGCTGCTCTGGGTGCACGTCCACCTGGGCACAGACGGGAGAGGGTGAAGGGGTTAAGGGGTGAGAGGGAGCAGATGGCGTGGTGGTCAAGAATTTCTAGTTAAGGTAGTGTTTGCATGCGTTTCTTTTGGATTGCATCAGCTGAGACAGTAAAGGAGAGAGAGGACGTGTGACATGCAACGACAGTCCACGTGTCCTGTAAACTAGTTGCATAGAAGGTCAGAATGATTTACTTACTTGGACTTGTTTTCTTCGTAGTGAGCACTTGTCTCAATGTAGCGTGACAACTCTATTTGCATGTCTCCAAACAGTGGCACCACTTGAAGCTGAAAGCACACAAGAATGAATGCCTCACCCTCTGGTTGTGCACACAAATACTGTACGTTCTCGGATAAAAGAGCCGCAAGAAAAAGCGAAAGCCTTACTTTGAAGAACTTGTCGATCTTGCTCAGGTTGATCCTCTTTTTGGCATCTAGTTTGTAGATATTACTCACATTCCCATCCATCAGATACAGACCAAAGCCCATAACCTGACAAACAGGGAGAGGAAATTTGTTTAAATTTGGCAAGAAGACAGCGATGGATTGGATTTTTGACTGTTAAAGGCTGGCAGGAGATGAAGATGTCAAATGTGTGCTTACCTTAAGCAGCATGTGTTTCTCACTGGGAGTCAAATACATTTTGTTCTCATAATAGTCTACACAGATGTTGACGATGTCTGCCAAAAGTTCCTCATAGCCAGGAATCACCTCCAACTGTTGGTGCAGGCACTACACAGAGACAGAGAGAGGACAGCAGGTCACCTTCAGATAAACGGGAAAAATCACTGAAAGACAAATCCCAGGAAGGGTTCATTCCATCCTGCAGGTGGAACACCACAAACCACCTGCCTAATACTATGTAGGTCACCCTGGTGCTGCCAAAACAGCTCTAAGCCATCAAGGTCTGGACTCCACAAGACCTCTGAGGATGTCCTGTGGTATCGGGCACCAAGACAGCAGCAGCAGCTGATCCTTTGTGTCCAGGAAGTTGTGAGGTACGGTCTCCATGGATCGGACTTGTTTTTCCAAAACATTTCACAGATGCTCGGTCAGACTGAGGAGTCCAACGCAACCCCTTGAACTGTTTGTTTAAACTTTTCCCGAACAGTGTTTGCAGTGTGGCAGGGTGCACTACTTTGCTGAAAGCGGCCACTGGGAATACTGTTGCCACACAGAGGTCTACAACATTTTTTAAGAAGGCGGTGAACATAAACGCCAGGACCACAGGTTTTCCAGCAGACCATTGCCCAGAGCATCACACTGCCTCTGCCTGCTTGCCTTTTGCCCGTAGTGCATCTTGCTGCCATCTATCTCTCTCCCAGGCAAACAATGCAAACACACTCAGCCATCCATCATGATGCCAAAGAAAATGTGATTTATCAGACCGCCTTCTTTCATTGCTTCGTATTCCAGCTGGGATGCTCTTGTGCCCATTGTGTGTGCTTTTGGCAGGGGACAGGGGTCAGCATGGACACTCTGACCGCTCTGCAGCTATGTGGTCTCAAACGCAGCAAGACTGTGTTTTTACATCTTTCTATCATGACCTGTATTACTTTTTTTTTTTTTAATCAATTTGTGCAACAGCAGACCACAAGAATCAACCTTCACTCTCCATCCACATCAGCCGGCATCCATTCACAGGGCACCAGTTTGCCTCTCTTTGGACTACTTTTGGTAGGTAATAACCACTGCATACTGAGAACACCCCCACAAGACTAGCCTGTTAGGAGATGCTCTTATCCAGTCGTCTAGCCATCACAATTTTGTCCTAGTGAAAGTCCAAACATCCTTACGCCACCCCATATGTCCTGCTTCCAACACATCCAGTTCAAGCAGTGGCTGTTTGTTGACTGCTTAACATATCCCAGACCTTGACAGATGTCTTTGTAACGAGATAATCAACGGCCTTAATTTCACCTGTCAGACGTTTTGACACTGTGGCTGATGTGTAAACAGCTTCAATACTGTGTGTGCACCACAACTCAACATGGCCCCCTTTTGATCATTTAAAAGAGAAATGTAGGAGTTTGTTTTTTAACAGGTCTCTGTGGGCTCTTTGCTAATTAAATATAATGAATCCAAAAGGCACGTTCTATATATTTGATGTTTGGAATTCTGCACTGACATATTCAGATAGGCAAAACATATGCCTGCCCTGAAAACCAATTCAGCGCTAGATGGGTGATAAACACTGCTGTGACAGCCTAACAACGGCACTACAGTGAGCAAGATGAATGCTGCCCAAGTCAATCAGCTTGTTCAGTGGGTCAGTTCAGGTTAAGATAGGTGGGTTAATTGCATAATTGCTCCTTTGCTCAGACTGTTCAGGCACCTCAACGTGTGACCTGACACCTTGGGTACAGCACAGACTACAAATATGAGTCATCATTCATCCACTCAGCTTGTCGAGCAAGTCATTTCCTGGAATACAAAGTTAGAAGGTTTAGAAGCCCAGCTGTTGTACTATTATTAAGACTGAATGGAATATTTAGGTGTATTTGCAGTAAACAGCTCATCAAAAGGTTCCAGGGGGTAATTTTACAAAGATGCACTAAAAAAAGCCGCCTTGGGTCGATTTACAACTGCTCTACAGCAGTCAATCCGTCGTCCACCAAGCCCTAACGCACATTTACCCCACTTTTACCCCCACCCACTGACCTGAGTGATCCTGTTGTGGTTGGCTAAAAACATAGAGAGATTCTGGGACTCCTGGATGGACTGGGGGTCGGCCATCTTCCTCAAGAACTGAGCCGCCCTGGAGGCAGAGCAGGAGAGAAATATTAGTTGGGCTCTGCGTGAGGAAACAAACACGGACTTGGATATTATTGTTTATGCTTCACTACCGTTTGTAGGCAGAGTGATCGTTCTTGACGCTACACTTCATATTCTTTAGTTCATCCAGCACTGCAAACATGTTGATGAATTTGCCCAGAGTGAGCAGATAGGCCTCGGACACGAAATCCTTCCTTCTCTCGGCATGGCACAGACGCTTCACTTCACTACAGAAGCGCTCTATGGCTTTCCGCTAGAGAAACACAATATATGGATTGAGTATTGACCATTTTTTCATCAACGAATGCAATCAAACCCACAAAAAAAAAAAAATCATAAAACAACTTTCTGTGTCCTCAAAGACACCTAACATAACATGACTACTGATGTCTTCCTCTTTAAATAATTAGAGGGTGTTAAGAGGGAAACCTACCTGGAAGTACATGAACTTCATCAGCTTGGTCACTTCAGGTTCTAGCACCTCCACTGTTTTCTCATAGATCTCCACTCTGTTGGGCTGCTCGTTGCATTTCACCTGGGAAACACAAGGTGGTGCCATCACACAGTCTGATCTTGAAGCAGCATCACGTCAGGCTTAGTTCCGTGAGTTCATGCAACATTACAGTTTGTTTAGAGGTAAACATAACTCAAGAACGTTTTTATTGTTTCTTTTCTATTTTACTATTTTCTCCCCCACACCTAGATTTGTAATTTTCATGCAATTTTGAGTTGGTTTTGTACAATTTGAGGAAATTATGTCATGCGGAACAATAAAGTCAGGCTACATACCTGTTGGGGTTCACAATAAATTAATAGATTAGAACATGAAGTTTACTTAATAGTAGGGTGTTCATTCATGTTTGTAAATTAAACAAGTGAAGGAAGTGTAGAAGGACAACGCTCACAGCTGAGTCTCTGATTCAGTGACCAGATTTTGTCAACTTAACACCAGCATTTCATGTTCAGCAACTTCTCTCACAGTGACATGGTTTCATGAGGTTTGTCTATGTGCTCTCATCCCCACAGTGGAAGGAAACGGTGTTTGAACAAAACCTCAAGTCAGAAACGGTTTAACTTAACAGACAAATTTCAGTCATGCTGGTTTATCCCTGAATATTTTTCTTCACTTGAGTCTGCTCAACAAGAATCAGATTGGTAATGAAAGTGATGCAACAACAGGCATCTTATTCAGTCCATATGTGCAAGTTTATGTGCTAAAGAGCGACAAGCATTAATTGTTTAATCAATTATTTGATGAATCACTACAAGTTTGATAATCAGTTAATTAGTTTGAGTAATTCTTCTGTCCAAATTGTCTGATTCTAGTCTTTTAAAAGTGAATATTTTCTGATTTCTTTCCTTCTTTATGACAGTGAACTGGGCATCTTTGGGTACTAGATCTCATCTTGAGCTTTTAGAAACACTCACAGACAATTTTGACAATTTCCTGGGATTTCATAGACCAAACAAATAATCAATTTATCGATAAAATAATCGTTTGCTGCAGTGAGTGTGTTATAAGGAATCCTACAAGGACCTGGAGCATTGAGCAAATGGCAAAAAACAGGATAAACTTCCCCATAACACCCATAACTGGTGGCCTGTCGCATATTCGAATGCCACTGTTTCATCATATACGCTTATTTATTATAATTCAGTGAGTTTGCCTGCCTTATTGTATACATGTGGTGAGTCATTATAAAGAGGAACTGGGTTTCTTGTGCATTCCAGCTCACACTGTCTGGTAACAGCTGCTGGTATTTCAAATCAGACCAATTCCTGACTGATAAGAACAAAAAAATGTCGACCATGGAAGAGACGTATGATGGTGAAAAACATTACACTTGATCGTATGTTTATCACTGCAGGCAGTTCCATTACATCATAATTTATTTTTAAGACATGATTTGGGGCATCTGACATTAGTTTGCATAATTTCTAGGACATATTAAACTGTAGGATTACAGTGTGAGGCTGAGGCATCGCCTACATTTTCCTCATATGAGACAGGACCGTTGCTCTGACACCATTGCCCATTTGAGTGTGGGTTTGCAATGCACCTTAGAGGTGGTTTTGCTGTGAAAAACACAATGTAAGTAAAGGAATTTATTCATCACGCCCATAAACATCTGGGTGGCGTTTCTGGAAAATGCAGCGATTTCACTGAATTTTTATAATGCTTACTGGGCAGCTGCAAAGTTGTTGCCACCTGTGTTTTCCAAAGCAGCCTTTCAAATGAGAATGTATCCCGGCTCTCTACTCGACTGGGTGCAACCTCCAACTCAACTGAGCACGATGCACTCATTCATATAGTGAGGCTCAGTAGGTAAAGCAGCTTGTCCTCTAATTATAAGGTTGTAGGTTTGACACCAGGCTTATTCTTTACGTGGGATGAATTCTAAAAGCTCTAGCAACAAGCTGGGGCAGCTTTCAGCAATCACACTTGCATTTTTCCCAAGAATTGCCAGTTCTAGTTAAGTTATGGTGGCTCAGAATTTAAGACTGATACTGATTAAGTTGAATTCCCAGCATTGCCAAGCTGACACTGTTGGGTCTTTTAGCAAGATCTTTAACTTCACCTACTACACAGGCACAAGCACAGCTGACCTCAGCTTCCTAACAAGATGGGATATAGGAAAAGATCATTTCCCTTGCAGGATTAATAAACCCAAACAAACAAAAGTATAGAGTGAGTGGGGGAGCTACTAATACAGACAAATAGGCATATTTCTCTGTAATGAAGTTTGCTCTTTTTTGAAGCGGGGACTGGTTTTCGCAAAAGGTTAAAGGCAACTTATACATTAAAACCATATCATCAGAATCGACTGTTTGGCCGACACTTCTGGAAAACCCTGGTGTTACCTGGGGAATGGCTCTGGAGCAGCTTCTCCAAGTGTAAAGCATCACAGCGTACTCGTGTCCTTCCTCCAGCATCTCATTCTGCACAAACACACAGCAAAATGCACAATTAATCCCTAAAGCACAGCTCAAGCAAAGTGTCTTATGAATACAAGCATCAAGTAGATGCTCGAACCTCTGCTATCGTTTTCTGGTTTAACAGTCTTTGCGTGCTCCTGATGAACATTTTGCCACTTAACACTAAACACACTCAGCGCCTCACATGAGTCACACATTCCAGGACTTGATAAATATTTTAGCAGGGGAACGTCTCTTCCCTGCAGAAGTAGGTGAGACTCATTTCTCCATCACTCTGGCTAAAGGAAGAGTGTCCCATAATAGACTGGCTTCAACCTGAATGGACTTCCTGATTAAATAAGGTTAAATAAAGCACTACTTCCCCTGTTTGCCAGTCAAATCACATTCTCCATTCATTCACCATGGGGGGAGAGAGGTTTAGTGGTTTACTGGCTGCCTGATTCACCAGTGTGTGAGCGGAATATGTGCCTATATGAGTGTGTGTGTATGTGTGTCCTCGCATAGACCCAGCCAAATCTTAACAAAAGAGCCAAATGATAATCGATTCACATAAAACAAGGCTCCCTTTAAGGGCATGAAGCTGCTTCCCACACTCGGCTTTGTGTTCACCGAAAGAGGAACAGCAAATACTGAAGCTCAACCACAAAAGGATGAATTCAACCAGTTAGATGTAAAAACCACAATGATGGCAAGTCGTGGCATGTGGTTCTTCTCAAATCTAGAAAAAACGCCCCTCTCAAAACAATAAATAAAAAAACTTATTCCAAAGAACTTTTACCTTGAAATAAGTGAAAAAAATCTGCCAATAGAACAAGTTAAAAATGGCTTGGGTGAGATTTCTCAAAATAAGATATGACATTTAGAATATAGAGATCTTAAAATTAGCTGGGAAAACTTATTTTAAGCTATATTTTACCAGGACTGTCAAGCTCAGGTGTCTTAACCCTCCTGTTGTCCTGATTTACGGCACTAACAAATATTGTTGCCTTGTCTGAAAAAAAAAAAATCCAAAAATTCAGCAAAAAAAATTCCCCAAATTTATAAAAAAAAAATTGCAAAATCTTCAGGAAGAAAATTCCTTAAAAGTTTCCCTTAAAAGTTGTATTTTTTTTAAAGAAAAATCCCAAATTTGGCAAGAAATAAACATTTAAAAAACAAAAAATATGTAAAAATTACATATATGTTCAAAAAGTGAATAAAAAGCTTCCTAAAAAAATCTTTAAAATATCTAAAGTGATTACATATATATCAGTAAAATTTCGAATATTTTCTTTAAGAACATTCACAAAAAAATCAACCAAAATCCAGCGAATTTCGCTGGATTTTGGTTGATTTTTTTGTGAATGTTCTTAAAGAAACTTTTTTTAATATTTCTTTTTTTCCATTAAAAATTGTACAAAAATCTCCCAAAAATATTGAAACTGTGGAAGTTTTCACTGTGAAAATATTCTTTTTCCACATTTTCAAACTCTAAAACGGGTCAGTTTGACTTGCAGGACGACACGAGGGTTCAACTTATTTTGAGTTTTCTTGTCAAATTCCACTCAAAACAAGATAATTTCAGGATTGTTTGACTTAAGACATTCAAGACGCATTCTCTTAAAACAAGTCTCCCCATCTTGCTGAAATGTCCCTTGTTAAGTGAATTTATCTTAAATCAAGTGGGATGAGACATTTTGACTAAAAATAAGACAAACAGACTTGGTAAGATTTTGAATTTTTACAGTGCAGCACACTGGCCTCACCATGCTGGAGTGGACTGTGGCTTGCTCGATGTAGCGGGCGATGCCGGTCACAAATGCATTCCTGTCTTCAAAGTTGGTGTCGAAATTAGCCTGCAGAAGGTGGAGGGGGCGGGGAGACCAAAGAGTCAAAGGGGTGATATTGGAAACAACTGGTAGCAGTGGTGGATGGTGGTGTGAGCGTGTACCTGGTACATGATGGAGGAGGGAGGGGGTTCGATGCATGGCTGCTGGTCCGGGAGGGGCAGCTCCTCCAGCAGGTCCACGTTGGACAGAGCATCCTCCAGGGTCACGTGGGTCGTCATGGTAACGAGGCGTCACTCTAACAACACCGCAGTCTGACAGACAGAGAGGAAGAGAGAGCGTGAGGATATGAGATAATGAGGCAAAACTAAAAGAGGGGCAATGCATGATGGGATGGAGTCTGCTCTAAAACCGCCAGTTTTCAGGGGATACACAGGAAGATTGAAGGATAGATTTAATAAAAGCAGAAAATGTTACAACCAACGGCCTGCTCTGACCGTGTGTGTCGCGAAGAAACCAAACACTGAGGGTGTTCCAAGAAACGCACTATGATTATGTTCATTTTTTTGCAGCACGAAAAGCATAATAGAGAGTGCAGCTGCAAGTGAACATAGAAGAGTATGTAGAACAGGATCCAGTGATGGTTCTCAATACATAAAGCAATGCAGAGTTGCCGACGTCGCCCCATATCTCTCAAGTTGGCAATTTTGATTGACTATTCAACTTTCGATTGCCCTTAAGGACCGCTGAAATTCACTGCTGCTTCCGAAGAGGACAAAGATTTTGTGGTTCTGATGTTACGAGTTATGGGCGTCAAATAAAAACTTTCTCGTTGGCCGCAGTCGTTTAGAATTTGTCCACGATTACATGTGACAAATGGTGCATTCAGTGGGAACACAGAGCTTAGCGGTGCATGACAAAAAAAGCACAAAAACAGCAAGCAAACTGAGAAGTTGAAACAGCGAACTTCAGCAGCGGATAGAAGGTTAAAATCGATAACTAGTATAACTACTATAGATACTACTGATGAATGAATGGTTAGCTTAAAGCATTCTGAGGGAAAATCCAGTAAGTAGTGACTAACAGTTTGAACCTTCTAACTGAAACATCACATCATGAAAAGCTGAAACAAGCTGCTGCTGAAATCATCTGGAGGCAGCAAGTTGACATTTTTCACAGTTCATATATAAGCTACTCTTTGACGACGCAGAGACAATGCATCTCGGTCGCAAGGAGATGCAGCAGATATTCTCTTTGACGTGTCTAGACAACCTCATTTCCTCTTATGAAACCCCGTTCAGGCTGTGCGGTGCAACACGTCTGCATGCTCATCCTGCACCTGTATCCCCTCCCCTTAGACTGTACGGCAATACCAGACGAATACTCAAGGGAAGTAAGGGGAGAGGCCCCTCGCAGTTTCCTTTATGGCTTTTTGTTTGACTAAAGGCATATTTCAAGCATGAAATTCTTGAAATGCCAAGACCTGGAAATGCCATTGATCTGACACGGGCGGGGGAACAGTCTGACACCGAATGACATTTTGACAAACACAAAATGTGCTATCTTGCAGAGGCAGAAGAGCCACTGGCAAATGTGGTTTTTCTTTGAAACTTTAGGAGATATCCTGGATTCTTATGAATGGAAATGAATCTAGAGGCACACAAATATGTATTCACTTCATGCACAAGATCATCACTGAAATAAGCGGCTACACGCTCTTGAAACCTCTCCTCATTAAAAGGCCCAGATCAGCTTCAGCAGTGTGGACGCACCCACCCGTGTATCATGTGCCTCTCAGAAATGTGGATTTTACGTCTGACCTGGCAGACGTGGCTGACAGCGCCGATAATCAGCTTAATTTTCACAGCCAGAGACAGCACACGTAGAGCCGAGAGGGCCGGGGGCCAAACAGCACAGAGAACAGAGACAGATAAAAACCACCGCCATAGGTAGACAATTAACCTGGAGCAGCAGGAACCGGTAAGTTGAAAAATTGTTCAAAGGAAACAGTCATTTCATACGAAACGTCATGGAAGGAGAAGTGCGCACCGCAAAAACACAGAGCCACATCGCTGTTGGTCATATCCACATGAGCATGCTTACTAATGATCACAAATGAAGTGTAAAGCAGGTGGGTGGAGTTTCCTGTCATATCAAACTGTCAAAGTTACGGTTTACGAAAGCTGCGGAGTTGAAAGGCGAGTGAGTCAGTAAACATCAGCACGTGGCAGCTGTAATGATTAATCGATTAGTTGCCAATTTTAAAAGTAATCGGCAACTATTATGATAATGGAATAATGATTGAGTGACGTTTTAAGAAATTAAAGTCTAAATTCCTGATTCCTCCTTCTCAAAAATGAATATTTTCGTGTTTCTTCTCGCCGTCACGACAGCAAACTGAACATATTTGGATTGTACATGTGAGGGAACATGGACATTGACATTTTTCACCAAACAACTATAATTAATAAATGAAATTGTTAGTAATCTGCGAATATTTTGATAATCGAATACTGATTTGAGTAATGTTTTAAGAAATCATAGTCTAAAATCCCAGATTCTACCCTTTCAAATATGAATATTATCTTGTTTATGTCCTCCTCCATGACAGAAAAGAAGATGTATTTAAAATGTGGGCAAAATATGACATGTGAGGTAACACTTATCTACATTTTTCACCATTTTCTGATATTTTAAAGACCAAATAACCAATCAAAAATAGTTGAAACTAATTGTTAGCACTAGCTTTGATGTACATATACATATAACATCATTCAGATAATAAACAATAAGGTAAAAAATATTAGGTTAGGTTTATTGGGGGCCAAAATCATGTTGCTTTATCCCCTTTTCTGTCATTATGTGTAGAGCTAATGCCTTCAAAGTTATGTATATTTTTTAAAAATCCAATTGTTGTGCACGGGTGACACTGGTTTTCATTGTTTCATGGTGCTACTGATACACTGGAGGTTGTGACTGACCTTTTGTTTCAGCTCCATATTCAAGATTTAGCTCATTTTAATACAGCAAGTATGAAAATGAATTAAATTAAGGCCTGCAGATTTGGTAATGTTGGTGTAAGCCGCTGGAGGCTTAGGAAGGAATGTCAGTCTCAACCTTAACTTCTCTGTGCTGCTGAAACCTTACAACGTTTGGGTTTTTTTTTGTCTCGAGCGCTGCGTTTTCTACATTCTTTGCGCCGCTGTGCAGCTTTGCAACCTGGACGCACACGCTCCCTAATTCTTTTTAAGACTCACTTGGTTATTTTTAACCGTTCAGCTTTACAGAAAATGAAACACGCAGCTTGCTACAGGGGTTTCTGTCAGGCAGACAAACATGCTCAGTGCTGCTCAACTCCCATCTGTGCTTGGGAATACAGACGCAGTGTAAAGCCTGGAGTTGGCTGAATAAACTTTCCCACCCTATACGAGACTCTGTTCAACAGTTGGTGTGTCTGTTTGTCCGTCTGTGTGTATGTGCATCTTCACAAAGCTAAAAAAGGGCCCCTTCATTCCCTTCTGGGCTCTTGGTAACGTGGCTGCAGGCCCCACATTACACCGGAACGGCTAAAAAAAAAACAAAAAGGAGGCCAAATGAGACAACAACTCTCTTTAGAAATCTCATACAGGAGTTGGACATCAATAATATGTGAAATTAACCCCTTTGGGTGGTTTCATATTACAACTGAAGCTGCTATATGTCAAGAGCTTGGGTCAGATGTCCTCGTGACGGGACTAAACGACAACGATTCAAGGGTGGTGAGAGGAGATATCACACCTAGAATGAAGAAAAGACAGAAGATAGCGAAAACCTCGATCACTATGTGCTGCAAGGCGTTCATGTAATACATGCAGCCTGGGAGAGAGACAGAGTGAGAGAAAGTGTGTCAACTAAAGGGTCACACCACTCCATGGGATCTCCCCCCCAAGGCTGGCTTTGTAATATATATTCATCCGCACAATAAGATGCGATCAGATCGGCGTGGAGGAGCGCTTGAATCTCGAGCATTCACACACGCGTGATTGTTCACCGACGCACACCGGGCTAAATGCATGTTCCAGCAGCGTCTGTGCAGCCCTCAGCGTGCATCATGTGCAGGACGCCGGCTCACCGAGGTATTTCACAGGCCTGACTGTCAGTTCAGAGAGCGGCACACGCAAAAAGTGCTGTCGTCTCTTGATCGCCGTGATGTCATGCTCGGCTTTTACAACGACAACAATGAGCATTGCATGAATATGGAGGCAGACACACAGAGGCTCAGCTTTCATGACTATCACCACGTTAGACAGGTAGAGCAGAGCATATGAAACCCAATGTCCGTTTTGTAGGTTTGTGGTATTTATGGTCGCAACATTAGCAGCTTGCTTTGTTTTTTTACTTTCGCTTTCTTCAGCTGGTGAGTTATTTATGTGTCAAGGGCCTTTGCCAATGCCTTTAGCATTGTTTCTGTCTCACGAGTTATTCAACTAACAAATAAGAAAACCAGCTAGAGTGCTATAAGATGTCAAGTTAGCAGGGATTAGCTAAAAAATATGGTTAGATATATGCTACAAAGCTACTGGGCATCACAGCAAAACTGTATCCAATAACCACATTGAAGGAATATTACTCGGGTTGCTTCGATCAATACATTGCTCTATAAAATGTAAAAATAAAAAGGTGAAAAAAGGAATATAGTGTTTCCCAAAACCCAAGATGGTGTCCTCAAATGTTCTGTTTTGTTGACGACCCAAAAATATTCAGCTAAATTTCAAAAAAGGAGGAAAGAAACAAGAAAATACTACAATTTTAGATGCTAGAACCAGAGACGTTTGAGTGATTCATTGATTATCAAACTAGCTGTAAGTTAATTTAACAGTTCCCAACTCGTCCATGAACTGTTGCAGCTCTGTTTGCGATTAGCTTCTCGTTTTCCATAAGTAAACTACAAGAGAAGCCTGAAACAACAAGATTTATTGTCATTTTAATGCCTCTTGGATACACTGAGTTTCTGGCACACCGGTTGGTGACAGGATCCACATGAGTTCAAACAGGAAATAAACACCTAACAGGAACATTTGGCAGCACAAACAAGACAATAATGTCAGTTCTATGGAAATATTTGGGCTAAAGAAATAGCGACTTTGACTAAAAACAGGTCTTCTGTTGGCAGTGTGTTGCGATTACACAAGGCAACACAAGACCAGTTTGTTTGATCATTTAAAAAGCACCACAAAGCCACTGCTAATGGAGATACTTAAATAATGTTGTGGTAATTCATGTATTTCTTCCATGTCATGCAGCCCTAGTTAAAACGAATAACCGTTACTATCAATTAAACTGATTTTTAGTCCATAAACTGTCACCAAAACATAAAAAAATTGCCAACACAGCTCTGTAGAACCAATTTTGTAACCTGATTTGTCCGATCAAGAGTCCAAAATGCAACGATAATCAATGTACAACCTTCCCTTTGAATGTCTGAATGCATTTTTCTTCATATATCAATCAAACAATGAACTTGTTATAGAAATTGTTCATGCCAATTGATTTACTACTCATGGATCAATGGGTTTATCTGCAGTATCACAGTCTGAGGGCCATAAACAACCAATAATGTGACATACAACACATCCACATTTAAAAATTAGCACCTTCTCTGATTTCTGATATTCTTCCCCATTAAACTCACCTACAACCTGCAGCACATTATAACTCAACGTGAAACTAACTGCTGATTTGAGGCCCTGTAGATGAAGCTGAACTACTATGGTGGTTTTCATTTTGCATGTAGCAGCAAAGCATCTCCAGCCTGTCATTACATCACTGGCTGCTTGGTAAAGGGGCTGGCGTACAGATTTCCAAGTGAAGCCAGTGTGCAACATATTTGCGCTCACAGTGACAGGATGCATTCACATCCATCTATTGGGGTTAAAGAGACACAGAGCACCAAACGAAAACTGTGAACGTTTGAATGGAGTGGCCGAAACCTGTCATTTGTGCATCAGTGAGAGGCCTGCCGGTGTGAAATAATAATGCTGTGGCCTGTTGGTCGGATGGATCAAGAGAGAGAGAGAGAGAAGCAATAATAAAAGATGAAAAGATGGTGGATTTTGAAATCGAGCCATCTGAAGAGTCCGTTTTTCCTCCTTTATCGGTTGTTTCTCTGGCTGTTATCAGGGTTTGCAGGATCGTTCGTTTAGCTTTCCATCATCCATCAGTGCACTTGCTACACAGGAACCCTCTCCTCACCCCACCCATCTCACGGAGAGCTACGATGGAAGCTAACGGGGATCCCGTTCATGTGGCACAATAATACTCCGGGGCGCACGATCCGGGGCGCACGATGCCACGGTGCGCCATCGTGTCCGCGCAGTTTAAAGAAAAGGTGCGAAAGATTAAGGAGGGAGAATGAGAAGAGGAGCGAAAGGAGGAGGGGGAAAAAAAAACACGGCACTCCAGCCATCATCACTACCCAGCGCACATCCCCAGCCCCGCTCGTCTCCAGCGCTGCGGCTGCATCCATCGCTCCGTTCGGCCACATACCTGAAAATTACATGTCCGTCCGGGCGACGAACTCGGGAGGGTCGGACGGTGTCGCGGTCTGCGACGGCGATCCGACGTTTCCTGGTGTTTTTTTTTTTTCTACTCGTCTCCGGTGCCGACTGATGCTCTAGTTTCGCCCAGTATCTACCCAGAGCTAATCCACCCCACACAAAGAGCAGAAAATGGCTGCAAGTGCATTTTCTTAAAGGGACAGTAGCAGTGTGGAGATGGAGGTGAGGGGACATGTTGATTCTGTGCGTTTGGAGGTTCAGTTACTTTTTTTTAAAAGAGAAGCTTTTTTGTACTAGTGGTGCTTGTTGGTATTTTAATTTATTGGCATTAAACGTAGTATGTAGGGTGTGTGTGTGTAGAAACTTGATCTGATTAACTTTGTTCCTTTTCACCATTTGTTTCACCTTTGTTCCAAAGGGGAAATACTTTTAAGCAACTCTTTACATATCACCAGAATTGAGATCGCATACAGATAATATAGTCTACACTGTAAATAAAAAAAAAATCTGTTAAAAAAAATCTGTGAAAATCTGGCAGCATGGGTGCCAGAAGTTAAAAATGGTAACTCCGTTTTCAGAAAATTCATTTTTTTTATTGTTTACTTGAGATAATAATAACACTAATAATTTATTTTTTCTCTATTTTGTCATGTATTCCATACTGAGTCAAATCCACTCAACTTCAGTTTGATTGATATTATCTCAAGTAAACAATAAAAAAAAGTTTTGTGAAAATTTATCAAAACGGAGTTATCTGTTTTTGCATATGAGTTCTTCAATTACTCCACCAAGGAAGACGGCGGAGTTATGTGACAATCTGCATGTTTGTCTGTCTGTGTGCAACATTACTAAATAAACACGCTCTACTTAAAACATCCCCCGCCTTATATATAGTACCTCTAAGTGCAAGAAAAAATAATATATACTGGGCGATACACCTACAAAATGATACATCTTCACTACAATAAAAAAAAAAAACAGTCAGGTCAAGGTCATACACCCCAAAAGGCACATCTACATTACCAACAGGCTTAGTGTGTGCAATATGAATGAAATCCCTCAAGTAGTTTCTGAGCTATGATCCGGAAACCAAAAAATATTTGAAGTGCCTCACTATGACCTTGATATCAGGTCAAGGTCATGCACCCCAAAAGGCACATCTATACTATACAGAGATGGCCTGGGTGCCATATGAATGAAATCCCTCAAGTAGTTTCAGAGATATGCTCCGGAAACGAAATGCGGACGTACGTACGGACGTATGGACAGACGTGCCCACGCCAATATCCCCCTCCGTGCCTACGGCTGGCGGGGGATAAAAAATAGGCTAACGGAGTTGGATAAAATTTTCAGGGAAGGTCAGAAATGACACAAGGACCAAGTTATTAGATTTTGGCAGTGATGTGGCTTATAGTCTGGCTCCATGAGATTTGTTTAAGATTTCTATATCACTGCCAGATAGCAGCACAGTGTCACTGTAACTGACAACAAGTGAACACTATGTCAGCTGCCTGCTGATGATCACGTGATTGCCATCCTACTACAAATTCACAGATGCGGACTTATTAGAATTTTTCAGTTGGAAATCACACAAGGACGGCGCAGCCTTGGTGGAGTACTGCACTCTCTGAGTGCTTTTCTTGTTATATTTGTAGCAGATGGAAATACAATGAAAGTTGCACTTTGTGGAAAAAAATATACAGATTTTTTTTAAATTGTTGATATTATTTAGAGTTTTAACCTATTTATTGCTGTTGTTGCGTTTACAATGAACATGTAAATCGGGTGTTAAACTCCGTTCCTGGAGGGCCACTATCCTGCATGTTTTAGATGTTTCCCTCTTCCAACACACCTGATTCAAATGATCAGGCTCGTTATCAGGCTTCTGCTGAGCTTGATGATAAGCTGATCATTTGAATCAGGTGTGTTGGAAGAGGGAAACATCTAAAACATGCCGGATAGTGGCCCTCCAGGAACTGAGTTTGACACCCCTGGTGTAAATGAATACTCTTTCTTGCATTTTGCTCAATATTATCAGTGTTTTACTTAAATAAAAAAAACAAACAAATGGAGAATACATTTAAAATACCTCTTAAAAATCCAATGAAAAGATTATTTGACATTTTTCAGTCCTTAATATAAACCAAATTTCTTTCAAATAGTCTTTATTTCATATTTATTAAATAATAATATTTTTGCTAATTAAATATAATATTTATATTTTTACAGTCAAACACTGTGAAAGAATGAATCACTATTTGTAATATATATATATATATATATATATATATATATATATATTGATGTGAACATTTTATTTTTTTTCACTAACATGTTAATTAATATTTTGTCTATGGTTTTACTAGATGTTATTAGAATGCAGTTAAAATATATTTTAAAAATACAACTACAATTTCTTTGCTATTTTTCTATCCTTAATAGACAAATAATGGTAAACATCTACAAAATAATGATTTTTTGACACAAAAAATAACTTTTATGATCAAACATTTGAAAGAGTTTCTTTTTTTAAAAAAAAAAGCATATTTTTACAGTCAGCAAGTAAATTCATATTTCTTTCTGTGATTTTGCTCCATATTATCAGTAATTTACCAAAACAAGAAAATCTTTAAGTAAAAGTTAAAAATATTTGTCATTTTTCTTTTCAGTCCTTTATAAATGTAAATTTTATTTCAAATAATACTTTTGTTGATTTAAATACATTAGTGTAATTTTTATGCACAGACATAGAAGAACAATTACCATTTGTAAAAATACAGATTCTTTTATGTCTGTTGACGTTATCTACAATTCTTGACCTTTTGTTTTTACAATTAGCAGGTAAAATTATCTTTTTCTTCTGTGATTTAATGTCTGTTATTTAACAAAACAGCAAAAATCTTTAGAATCATAATTCAGTTTTAACCTTTTTTTCAGGCTTTAAAGGGGAACTTCGTTTTTTTTTTCAACCTGGGGTCTGTTTCCATATGTAATTTCATACGTGTGAGTGATGGAGAAATGAATTTTTGACATAGCTCCAATATTTAGCCAGGCAGGCAGCTTAGCAGCTCAGCTGGCAGCTCAGCTGGCAGCTCGGCTAGCGAAAAGTATGGGGCAGCTGGCCCCCCCGCGTCAAAGTCCGCCCTAACGTGCTTTTTCCCCACACTGACCGGCTCAGATAGTCTCAATGAGTGTCCCACAACATACTAGAGATGAGAAGTGAACGAAAACCTCCACATTACCTGGCGATCGCTCTTTGTTGTGGTCTGTATCCAGATCTCAGGATGCTAGAACGCAAATCTAGTTCCGAAATCGCACGAGAGCTTGCTCCAAAACTGATGTTTTGGCGCGAGCTATCGCACAATTTCGGAACGAGATTTCCTTTCTAGCGTCCTGAGATTTGGTTCCCCTTTAATATACATATTTGTTCCTTCAATAACTGCAGATACCTGTAATGTTTTTTGTTTTTATTACTGATTTTAGCTTTTGGTTTTACAATTAACAAGTAAAATTCTGTATGTTTCGTTCTGTGATTTTACTTGGCATTATATATAATTTAATAAAACATTAAAATATTTTTTTATCTGATCTGATTGCTGAAATTTAGATAAGTAGAAGAGTCATTTCAGTGTCTGTTGTGTGTATTTCCTTTTGAATAATGTAGATTCTTAGTCAGTGCTTTAAACTCGATACTTCTTGGTAGTTTCTGACAGCATGTGTGCCTTTCTAGGCACCAGCAGGACCTGCAGTTTTAACTTTGACCACTATACCCACAGAGCAGGCGTAAACTAACCGTGACGTCACCCGTTGGTTTCAACGCCGAGAAAATGAAGCCCGGATTTTGCTACTTCCTGGTCGCCGTTTTGGATTTTTTGGAGCCAGTGACTTAAAAAGCGTCATCAAACAGACTGGACCGGAGAGCAACTAGGGGCAGGATTGGCTGAGGACTCTCTTATCCCGCCCACATTTTACCGCAGAGGCTTCTGTTGCTGTCCATCAAGTATAGCCACGCCCCCTGGCTCCGCCAACTTTAACAATTTATTTAAAATTCAGTATTGATTTATTTTAAGATCGGCCACCTGATCTCTCATTTTGACCATGAAAACTAACGGGGAAAAAAATCCTGAGCTGTAGAAAATCAGTCTATCAAATTTTATTTTCTCCAAAAATGAATTGGGGTCTATGGAGAAAAAGCTTCTTGGAGCCAACCCTAGCGGACGGCGTGATATTGCAAGTTTTTGACACTTCCGGGTTGGCTTCAATTCTGGAGCCAGATGCTACGTCCACTATATATACAGTCTATGCCGCCGAGCAGAAAGTTTGGTTGTTTGACTAATTTCCTGACTGAAATGACAGAGGAGAATGATAAACCGGAGCCAGAGTCATCATGAAAATGTCACGAGTGTACCTATTTCCCCCAATTAAAAGTTGGCTTTCAACCATTTTGAGATGAATACTTGTCAAAAGACAGCTTCTATGTGTCAAGGTGGATTTGAAATCTTATTTATTTAACATTCCTGGTTCTTGTGACTTCAATAAACTTTTCAGTTTTTGAAAAGAAATTGCATCATCAGTGTTTTCCCTTATCATTGTGTTGAAATATTAAGAAAAACGGTGAGAAGAAATGACTAATGATGCAAAAGATTTATTTTCTTAACAACTGGTAAACAGCATACCCACTCCACCTGTTTAATACACAGAGAATAACTGAAACCTTTACATAACCTTGCAGTAAAATGCAGTAGCTGTGACTGGACTGTACGGACCTTTTAAAGAAAAGTTTACAGAGCTATGAAACAAATAAAGTGCAAAATACAGGGATATAAAACTGTTTTGTAATCATCTTAACCTCATCCAGAACAATTAGACAAGCAACGGGTGATTAAAATCAATAAATAAATAAATAAAGCGAGGTACAGAATGATCATTGTCAGATCTTATGCTGGTTCACAGGTTCGCCAGGGAGGCCAGCTGATGTACAAGGACAGCAAACGATGGCCGATCTTCTGGTTTCTGGGAATGAGAATTTTAAACAAAGAAAAAACATTACAGAATACGTTTGCTGCTGTCAGCAGTTCCTCTACTTAAAATATATTAAATTCCTGAGCCCACCTCCTTCCAACACCACTCCATGAGCAGGTGGACAGAGTCTGAGGCCAAGCGTGGCTTCAGGAGCCTCAGACCAGCGTTCAGGGACTCCACCACCTCAGCATTAGAGCGGTTCTCATAGGGAAGACGGCCTTCATTATACACCTCCCACATGAGCACACCTGAAGCAGGTAGAACAGAAAGACAAAGAATGCTATAAAATATACAAACCTGCTACTTAGTTAACATTTTAAGTGATGAAGACAGAGCAAAACACTTCGCTTCCTGTGATTCTGATTAATAATTTGTATATCCGTAGCTGATCCGTGTTAGCTCTTTTGCATTCACTATTTTAATGGTTATGACAAGCATCATCCCAAGACAACTGTGACTGATGATGCTTTTAGACAAATTTATTTACCGTTCCTGCACACAATCCTGTTGATGTGATCATCTTGACATGTATGTATTCTTCAGTCTGTTTTCGGTGAAATACAACCGTGCTGACAAAAGCATTTGGCACGATCTGGATTTGATTTTTAATCGAACACATTAATTCAAATAATACGGCATATGAAAATGCATGCACAAAAATATCCCTTGAAGTCCCTCTCTAGTCAATGATTTAACCCCCTCAAAACTCATCTCTGTCTCTCGAAGTCCCACATTAGAAAGATTTTACCATGGAAATGATACTTTTTCCGACTTGAAATAGCTTAACTGTAACTCTACACGACTGTTTCCTCTAGAATGTGCAGATGCATAAAGTAACTGCATCTCTGTTGCTTGCATCTATTCAAGCACAAAAAAATAAGTAAGAATTATATTTTGTAGAACACCTGCTTCTCACAGATTTCATAAGCACCTTCTCTAAACTGTGAGTTTCAGCTCTTTCTGTAGATCACCAGTTGGATTAGATTTTAGACTTGCATGGGGCTATTTTAGACTAGTCCAGTGTTTCTCCTCATTCATTCCTGAAAGCTTTTAGACGTATATGTTCCGTCATTAATCATTAATTAGGACACAGCTCTATGAAATAAATGTGTGTTTGGCTACAGAATACCTCAGCAGTATTCACGATGTTCTTTTCTTTGAAAGCTTCATTTTTCCTTGCGTAGCTCTAATTCTGTTTCATCTGTCCAAAAGACATTCTCCCAGAAGCATTGTGATTTGTCTACATGATTTTTATTGAACACCAGCCAGGCCTTGTGTTATGTTTCTCTCTAAAAAAACCCAAAAGACTGCATAGCCCACATCCAAACAGAAAGAAACTAATGGTGCAACCAAGCATTGTCTTGATCTCGGATGCCAGCTTGTGTCTGTTTTGACAGTTTTCTTCCATTTGAACTGTTCCTCTGTTCAATCTTGTATCAATTTTTCTCTTGCAGCTTCATACAGGGTGATTGGCTTCGGTCCAAATTCCCAATAATATTAGCTGCTGCCATCTCAAGAACTCCAGGCACTGTTTAGAGATGACTAATGGTCTTCATCTTGACCATGTTTTGGAATTGTTTTACTCCTCATCTCTTCAAACAACTCGTTTTTCTGCTTTCTCCTTTCGCCTACCAAACATCACAATTACTGCTTCTCTCCATTTAAAGAAACTGAGTGATTGGTTTAGTGTGAAGACACCCGTGATACAATTTGAAGATAACAGTCTACTTGAAATATCACGAGAACCCACTTTTATCCTTGCTTCAAGTGGTGTAGCAATAATTTTGTCTCGGTCATATTTGAATAGTTTGTAGAGTGAGACAGTTTTTGTTTTTTTGTTATTTTCAACGTTGCTATTATGTTTTTCTTTAGATTTTTTATAGACTAAAAGGTACTTTATGAGCGAAATAAGTATAGCGGTGCACTTCAAGATTGAAACTGCACTGCACCAATGATAGCCTCAAAACCACAGATTAACCCTCTTGGGTTGTAACACATTTAAAGAATTGGTCATCTTGCTGGTTTCCAGTTCGAACATGTGCGGCTGAATCACTCTAATTTTACAACTTGCCATTGTGGAGCAAGAAATTGATTTTACATCGTTTTAGCAGATCAATGGATGAGCTGGTGTAGAATAATGACTGGAGATAAAGGTAGGACTTACAGTCTGGCCCACTCTGGAAGCAATTTATTTCCCGTTTTCATGAGAAACTTTTAAATGTGTAACTCTGATGCACTGGCATGAGTTTGTAGGGGTTTAACCAATGACCAGAGAGTGGCTTTAGTCGATGGCACATCTAAAGTATGCACTGGTAAGGAGAAACACAGTCTTGTATCTGTAATAGCAATTGCAGTTATTATTCGACCAAACTATTCAACATGTGTTGGTTGGAGAAAGTGACAACTCAACACAGAATCTCGTCCCATGGAATACGTTAAGATGCTGCTAGTTTAATCTCCTGTCCTGGCAATGGTCCCAACAGTATTAACTACCTGGAGCTTATTGTAAATCCATTAGTTGGCATTGCACAGGGAATAGTTACAGTGTTTATCACATTAAATGTAAAAAGCTTAGATACCATTAACACTCATGTGCTTTTATCTTCAGGAGTTCAAATGTGTGACTTGAAATTGCTCCCTTAACTGTAATTCTACTGCATTGTATTCACTCAGTTGGTTTGTATGTGTCCTGTGATCTTCCGTATGAAAACTATCCTCAACCATTGTAGTCTTATAAAAATTCCAGTTTGGTTGCCCCCCAAAAATACAACACCAGAGTGAATATGCTCTCAGGAAAACTTAAAAATAGCAAGTGTTTTGGTTTCATAGTCTGCCACAATGCGAAACTATGCATGCACGGCATATTATTGTGTGAATGAAGCTTGAAAATTACTATGTTGGTTCCAAAAAAGGCAGAAGAAGACATGTTGTGTGACTTGAAAGACAGCAAATCATACATACAAACAAAACAAGTGGCATAAATCAACGTACCAAACGACCAGACGTCAGACTTGCTGCTGAACTTGCAGTATCTGATGACCTCTGGGGCTGACCACTTGACTGGGAACTTGGAGCACTGAGAGCTTGTGTACTGATCATCAAGAACAAATCTACAATGGACACAAGCCATGCACTATAATGCAATGTACCCGTAAGCTGTCTTGCACAAAACAGTTTGATCTACAAAGTTAGGCACACAATGCAATGGACATGACGTAACAGTTTGGCACAGGAGCTCCAGGATTAGTAATAAAATCCTACCTCGTCATGCCAAAGTCAGACACCTTCACTTCATTGTTCTTTGCAACAAGACAGTTCCTGGCAGCCTGCGGTAGGAACAGAGGTGAGATAAACTCCTAATTGACTAGAGGTACAAAAGCGCATCATTTAAAGTTCCTATCCGTGAGTTTACCAGATCTCTGTGGATGAAGTTGGAGCTCTCCAGGTAAGCCATCCCCTCACTGACATCCAGACACATCCCCAGCATGGTATCCTGAGACAGACGTCCTTTCCTGGCTCGCAGGTAGTCTGACAGACAGCCGTTTTCCATGAACTCAAACAGCAGCCACATGGGAGAGTGCTGGGTGCACACACCGTAGAGCTGTACCAGCTTACAGTGAGACAGCCTCCTATAGAAACAGATACAAGATGAGTGGCTTCCACAAAAAAAAGTTACTGCAAGAAACATGAACCTCCACTCTGAAATACTTACATCATCACCCTCGCTTCTTCTTTAAAATCCTCATCTGACATGCACTCTTCTCTTATCATCTTCACTGCCACCTTCCTCTCCCTCCATCTGCCCTCCAGCACCAGTCCGAACTGGCCACTGCCCAACTCCCGACCCAGCATCAGCTCCTCTGGGTTCACTTCCCACTGGTCTGTTGAGCAGCGACACACATAATACTGTTCAGTGAAACAACCAAGGAGGCAGGTTTTATCGTGGAATACAGTAAACAAGGTTAAAGTTCCATAATTATAAAACAAGCCGACTTTTAGCAGAATTTATTCCTGTTGCAGATGAAGCTGAACTGCTGCTCAGAACACACAGACTGAAAACCACTAGAGGTCAGTGAAAACAAACTTTTAACATTAAGTTGTAACTGTTTTGTGGTCCAGCTCAACTGGTAAATCTTGTAACCTTTTGAGGGGTCCACAATTTCACTGGTGCAGCCTCCACCTTGAGAGACAGGATGTCTGAGGCGTGTTATCAGACCTACCAAATAAAAAAACACACACAGAAACGGATTCACACATGTTATTAGATTAGATTACATTCTGTTATCATTGTATGAAAATTTCCCTGCTGTGGGATTAATAAAGGTTTAATCTATCTATCTATCTATCTATCTATCTATCTATCTATACAGCAAAATTGAAGTCTACCGAGCTCAATAAATACAATAAAATTGTAAAAATATTAAAAAGTGGAAAATATAAAGTAAGGTCAATTCAGAATTGGAGGACATTTGGGCTTGGGAAAAATAAACCTTCTCTTGTACAGTTTAGTGCTCCAAATTCATCAATAATAGGAAAACAACTATCAGAGGCTTAGTTGACTCAGCTTACACATCAATGGTAAAATTTGTAATACATGTTTTATTTGTTGTTTGCTAATCCTACACTAATCACAGTGACAGGGTTGATAATCCATGCTAATGTTAGCATTTTCTCAGGGTTGCATAAGGTAGAGTGAGACATTTAGTCAAGGCTGATAATGTTTTGAAAATGTGAAAAATAGAAGAGGGGAGACAGTTTTATTCTATAAATTCTTTTGGGAAACTGTTTAATGATGTTAATTCCAGCGTATTATGTGATTCTTTTTTTTTTTTTTGCGTATTATGTGATTCACTGTTATGCTAACAGGGCTGCTGTGGTACACACGTTTGGGGTTGCCACCTGTCCCTTAAAATACGGAATCGTCCTTTATTTGACAGTTAATTGATTATTGATTCAATATGGGACACAAATTGTTCTGTATTTTCATAAATGTCCCATACACGTCTGTCACACAGTCATCAAAACTGCATTAATAATCAAATTCTGCATAATAAACAAAATAAAACACAGGAAATATTAAGGGCAGCCAGTTTCATCTTCCTTAGACCTATGTAGCGAGGACCCCATGCGAGGTCCAGCGGATACACTTCCCTGTTTGCTGGTTCTGTCACAGGTTTCCTGGTTACAGACGCTGCTGCTCCCGCGTGTTTAAAAATGTCTACACCTGAAACTCCACCACATCCAAAGAAGCAAAAACGTTTTCAAAAGCACAGACTTGAAGACTGGAACCCTGGCAATAGGTAAAGGGCAAACTGTGTTTTCTGTTGCTCATAGACTAGCTGAAGTAAGGCAGCATCAGGAGACCAACATCTAAGAAACACGAGAACCCAACCAGCAGGTCACAATTTATCATCATATAATCATCTGAAGTCCCTTTGGTAAGAGACATCGGTACATGGTTGTGAATTTACCAGAGGATGATTATAGTCAGACTAATGTGGCCGTAGACTCTACAATATTTTAGTGACTCAATAAATGCCTAAGTTGTTTAATAGTATTTTAAATGCTTTTTATTTTTTTAAAAAAATATAATTTATTTAATAGCCTATATGTGTTCAATAAATGACCTTTGCCTATCTAAAGAAAAACTCACTCACAACTCTGATATGTTAACGGTACTAAATAAATAAGTCAGTAAATACATGCATACACACATAAATAAGTTAATACATTAACCATGTAAAGATAAGATTTAGATGGGAAAAATATCTGTAGAGAATTTCTTTGTACAGTATTCTGCATTCAGTTGTTTATGTTTTTGCAGAATCCAGTATTACACTCTGTTGGGCCATTACTTTTTTATTAGTATGGTTTCACTGTTTAAAATGATGCCACATCTTTTTAGACAGAACCTGTGATCATAAAACAATACAAAACTCTTAGTTTTGTGTCAATAGACCACTTAAAGCTTTAAGTATGACTAAATGCTTTTTTCAAAATTAAATAAACCACTCCTTGGGTGGTTGTGGCCCCGAGTTTGGTAAAGTTGGAAAGATATTCACAGATTCAGAGTTCCAGCATCAATAACTCATTAGATGTAGGTTGTCAAAACATAAACGATGCCTCTTTGCATCGTTGTAAGGCAGATGATGTGCTACAAGCCCAGTTTTATCAAATGTAGCTGTTTTTCAAGTTGCAGAAATAACATTGGTGTCTATGGAGGGAACAGGTACGGTCTGCAAATTGCAAAACTGCAAAACTGCTGCAACAGCGAAGAGAGACACAAATATTCAATAACCTCACTCTGATACACTAGTGTCACTAAAATCATTGTAGCCTTCAACTGGTTCCTGTTGACACCAGTGTTATTCCTGCAGCTTGAAAGACAGCTACTTTTGATAAAACTGGACTTGTAGCACATTGTCTGCCTTACAACGATTTGAAAGAGGCATCGTTTATGTTTTAACAATGTATATATAATGAGTTATTGATGCCGGAAGTCTGAATCTGTGAATGTCTGTTCAATTTTACTGAACTGTGGCCCTGAGGAGCCGTGGTGGGCGTCCTTTATTTTCGTTTCTGGAAGGTGGCAACCCTACACGTTCCATGCGTGTACGTTCCATAAAAGTTCCCACAATTACAAGACACATCAACGTAAAAAATAATACCAAAAATGGAGATTTAGGTTTCATTTTAACTGTTTTACTTAAGATTCAATTAGGTCATTAGGGGGTGGGACAAGAGAAAAACTGCATTTTGAGGGGAACTCCAGACTTACTTGGTATTTAAAAAACATTTTTAAACATTCTTTTCTCCTAGTTTTTTAGATTTTGCCTCAAGACAAGTAAATTTACACAACAGCTGTTTTAGTATTTTGTACATGGATTATTTGAAATATGATGGACTCGACGTAAAACATCCTCTAATTCTGGAATGACCCTTAACATCCACTGTTCACTGCACTCGCACTGCTATCATATGAATTGCAGTCATTTCATTATTGCTCATTTGTGTCTCTGGAAAAGTGCTGCAATGTAATTACATGTGAAAGTGCATATTTATAAAATATATCAGAGAAGCACGTTTATATGTCCTTTTTCCAAGATTTTTGCTAAGCTTGAGTTATTTTTTGAGCTGTCGGGGTTAGATTTTTTTTTAATGTTGTTTTTTATTGATTGTGTTGCATGAGAAAGGTCAACACACTTACCGGCAGCATTGTGTTGGTGGTAATGAATTAGTTCTGGAATGGTGCTAAACAGGTACTTCTCTGCCAAGTAAAATGTGGCCTGGCCTGTTTCTGTCTGCCTGATTTGGTAATGTTTCACTCTTGGATTCTTCTCCCCATTGGACCTGAAGAGAAGTAAACAACATTTCAGTGCAGCAAATCCCATCCAGTTAGAAATTGTGCACATATATTTAACTATACGCCCATTTAATTAAATCATTTAGTTAAATACACAAGAACTGTGCAGAAGACGGAGGTGGAATTACCCTGGAGCTTTGGTGAACACTGACACTGTGTAGACTCCTGCTTGTCTGGAGTCTCGCACCATGAACGCACCTTCTTTCCCCTGAAGGCAGAATGCCGAAATCACAAGTTCGGCAACATTAAAAGCATATTTTGTGATACGTCAACTTATTAACTGTTTACTCAGTATGCAGCTTTTGCCACTACAGGCCTGCTAGTCATTTCAAGCAGCAAATAACAATGGATAGCTGTTCTCCCTCCTGCTTGCAAAAACTTAGCAAAGCAAAGTTTCACAGCAGGAAATTCACCGCTGGAGGAAACACTGTGGTTGTGAGAAATTTGTCGTGTCCCATGCGATGTCACACTCTCGTCGTGCAGGTGCATTAATATTGCAAAAGCAAGTCTGCAGTGGGTGGCACAGGCACAAGCAAATGTGAAATGTATCATATGGGAGCAACAGAACTGGATTCTGAAGCATTTCTTTTCATGTCAAAACAGGCCTGGAAGGATAAACAAATGGAAACCTGAGAAATCACTGACATTGTGGGTTTTCCTTACCTCTTTCATTAACAAATCCTCTGCTTCTCCTCTGTTAATGTTTTTGTTGTACCATCTGTGAAAGGACACATTAATAACTAAATCAGTTCCACAGAGAGCAAATGGATAGATTTGAAGGAGCCCACACAGTGACAATCAGAAGCAAAGAAATCAAACTCACTCAAATCTCTCAAAATTGTTGCCAGATTTTTCAGCAACGAGCGTACTGGGAACAAAACCTGTGTTCCTGATCAAGGGCCAAAGGGGAAAAAAAGGCTTTTATTTTTAAATATAAGCGGGAAATAAGAATGAGATGGTCACGTTAAGGTACTTTACCCTCTGTCATCTTGTACTGTCCACCAGTCAGGGTGGGAGTTATTGATCAGAGTATACTCCTGATCTTTCTGAAGAGGCAAGTCGTTGTCTCCCAGCGCCGTGTAGTCTTGCAGAGCGATGACGATCTGCTGTCCAGAATCCTGCAATCCCCACTGCCACAGAATGAAAAATAATATCATTGACTCATCCAGATTTCAAAAAGGAAAACTTTTCCGCTCTAACGACATTCCGTAGTTCGTGACGAGAGCAATACATTGAAAAGCACAAAATGCCCTTCATCAAGTCTATCACGAAGTTGATAAAATACATAAGAAGGGATTTGTTTTTGTAGCAGATAAATTCCACTATCCCACAACAATAGGGCACTAAATTACCAAATTGCAGTGCTATTCGGGTTATATTAAATTGTAGTTTGTTAAGTTTTGCAACAGAATCAGAAGAGGCCTTGCAATTACGTAACGCAAGCAGAGCAAGATAACTAACTTAGCAGTGAACAAGCAAAGTCCTCTGTGCTCAAACCACACGCACTGTGGTAAAAAGCCGAAGATAAGTCTATTTATCAAGTGAAAATATCTAAAAATATATCTTGTAAATGCAAAATCACATGAAAACAGTTTGCACATTGTAGCCAAGCAAGAAAAACAGGACGAACCTCAAGAAGTTATTTTGCCTAGCCCGTATTTGAACACAACTGACTGTCTCACCAATAATATTGAAACATCACATGCTATTTACGCTTACAAAGTGTTACCTCTGGATCTGGGAGTTGAGGGAGCGGCTTTTTAGAAGCTGTGGAGAAATCAGAAATTTTAAATTCAAGACGTTGAGGCTGTATCCACATTCATAAAGCGGCAACAGTCTTATGCTGGATTTGGCAGACTGTGTAGTTGTGCAACACTATAACTAAATTTAGATTCACTCAAAGCACATGTTCAAAAAGCCCAGAAAAATCACAAGATGTTATTTTTGTGAGGGTTTTTGTGTGTGTGTTTGGATGAGACTATTACAGATTGAGTCATGCGCAATTTAGTACAAAGATTTGATGAAAAAGCGTAACATACTAGGTAAATATAATACAAACCGTAGCCCACTGGGTCATATACAAGACAACCCGCGGCCAGTTTCTCCGTTTGCTGGCAACATCTCCATTTTCCATCCATGTAGAAGTTTGGGTGGAACTTTGCAACCAAATTGTTGTTCTTTGTCTCTGCATTGGACAAAATAAAAGACATACAAGATCTAATTGATAAAGATGAAAGAATTTTTAACATGTGAGATGAAGGGGTTAGCGGTGAAGTTGCGTACCCTCTTTGAGAGCTCTGACCCATCTCTGTCGGCAGTCATTGTCAGGGGCAAAAATGTAGAGGTAATGGTTGTCATGAAAAACCTGTAGAGACATTTGCTTTTCAGACATGAATTTGCTTGTTTTATATCATATTTGCAAAACATACTTAATCACACATTACACTTACAGTACATAACACAGCATTGTTTTTAATGTCTTCTTTGAAAAATGAGGATTTCTACCTGAAAAGGATACTTATAGTTGCATGGAATGGGGACATCACTGCACACAGATTCCACACATCTAATTCTGGACAGCTCGATGCAACCTTTCTGCATAGGTTTTTTCTGAAAGCACATGATATTTACTCGATGACTGTCAAACACTGTGTAGCACATAGAATTTAAATGATAGCTGGCACCTAAAAGGCCTCATTTCTTAAGCAAAGTGTGTGGCTACTTACCCCGGGACGGCGCTCAGAATACTTCAGGTCTTGGGTGTCCAACACAAAAAATCTCTCCTTGTAGTTAGATGGTGATGTTCTTTTCTTTTGTTGAGATTTTTTGATCATAGTTCCTTTCAGAATCACCCTGGGGAACATGGTACCAGCTACGGACAACACAACGAGTATGGTTTCGTCATACACGGAGAGACTGAGTGTCTCGCAGTGACAGTGAAATTGAAAAAAAAAAATTGGGGGATGATAAGCCGACAGATGCCGTGAAGCTTCCGGCATGCAGTGCTTGCACACAGTAAACCACATCCTTACGGCAATACATAGTTGTCTAAGGAAACACACACATGCACACACACTCTACATTCCCTCACAGACTTTCACTCACTATGTTGCAATAAGCCAGTATGTGGAGTGTGCTGTAGCAGAAAGATGATTCTTTTGTCCTGGCATTTTTGAACATTTTACACCACAATATGGTCCTTAAAGGTAATGACTATATCATGGAAATTCCACAAAGATTTGGTAATGATTTGAACCCTGAACATGGGTGCTAATGTAAGAATAATTTAAAGCGTAAAACCATTATAAAAATATTGAAGCAGTACCTTAAACATCTAAAATTTGCATGAAAGCAAAATTACTTCAGAACTTTGTATACAAATTGAGGTTTTTTTTTTTAAGTTTTTTTTTTCGCTGCCTTGATAAAGATTTTGATGTTTCATTGTATGGTTTTGTCATAGTTTGAGGATTTGTTTTTTTTTTAATTAATCCCACTGTCATCATTGTTGTCTCTGCTTTTATACTTTAAGAAGGATTTCAATTTTCTCTTGTTACCTCTCCCTCTTATACAATACTTATAGACAGACAGAGAGGAGTTTTATTAAAGCTGGGATTTTTTGGTGCTATGTTTAAACAATCATGTTTTAAAAAGCATAGTTTCTAGTTGAGTTCTACTAATTATAAAGAATTTCATGTCATTTAAACTTTAAGAACCTCTCGAGCAGTAGTGGTTAGACATGCTAGACTGACAGATTCTAGTTAAGTTTAAAATCCGAAACCATTCATACTCACATGAAATGAATAATTTAATGGATGCTATAGCACCACCATCAGGGAAAGTCTTTCTACAGTTTATTCTGAGTTAAAAATATTGGAGGAAGCTGGTTAACCGTCTGGTTCAGGTCCTCAACAGTCGTTATTGGTGATCAAAAGAATGAAATATGCAGTGCTACAAAATCACGGTTAAATGGGACCAAAGTTAGTTCACTCTATGTTTTAAATATGGCTTTCACATTTCGTTTAATGTTGTTGCTCTTTGCTCTTTGTTCTATTATCCCATTCAGATTTTTTGACAAATTTTTAAAAAATAAACTCTCAAGCCCTTTATGAGGGAATGTGTCTGCTGTTAAATAGGCAATGTAAATGAATTTTATTTTATGCGTTTAATGACAAATCAGAAGTTGTAGTAGGATGACTTTATACATGTCATGTTCACCATCCAACCAGACAGAACTGGAGAGGATCTGCAAGGAAGAATGGCAGAGGATCCCCAAATCCAGGTGTGAAAAACGTGTTGCGTCATTCCCAAGAAGACTCATGGCTGTACTAGCTGAAAAGGGTGCTTCTACTCAATACTGAGCACAGGGTCTGAATACTTATGAACATGTGATATTTCAGTTTTTCTTTTTTAATAAATTTGCAAAAAATTTCTATATTTCTGTTTTTTACTGTCAAGATGGGGTGCTGAGTGTACATTAATGAGAAATAAAATGAACTTTTTTGATTTTGGCAAATGGCTGCAATGACACAGAGAGTGGAAAATTTTAAGGGGTCTGAATACTTTCCGTACCCACTGTAATTACAATAATTTAATAAGGGGCTGCGTAGTGGCTTGGTGGTTAGCACTTTAGCCTTTGGCAAGAAGATCCCTGGTTTATGTCCGAGCCTTGACAGGATCTTTCTGCATGGAGTTTGCATGTTCTCTCTGTGCATATGTGGGTTTTCTCTGGGTACTCTGGCTTCCTCCCACAGTCTAAAAACACGCCGAGGTTAATTGGTAATTATAAATTGTCTGTAGGTGTGAATGCGAGTGTCATCATTTGTCTGTATGTGTGGCCCTGTGTCTCCTGCCTTCACGGTAAGTCAGCTGGGATAGACTCCAGCCCCCCTTGCGACCACAGAGGGGTTTGAGCAGCACATAAATAAAGGATGGATTGATAATCTAATTAACAAAATGTAAAAATGTGGAAAGTCCCAACACTCTTACACAATGTTCATAATGACAGGGCAGTGTTTTTGATTTTTAGCTTTTATTAATAGCTTTGTGTTTCTTATCAACTTATCTGCTGCATTTTCTTTCTTTTTATTATTTTGTTGCTTCATTTTCTCTGGAAATCATTTTGTACACAATATTATCATTAGGTTCTTACTTGGAAAGAAGCCAGTTTTGAAAGGAAATATCTTAATGTTGACCAGTATTACTGTGATGGATTAATGGCTTAATGGTGTTACAATAGCAAGTACTGTAGATGCATTAAAGTATTTTTTTAAGTGAAACTTTAAAAATCGTTACAGGTTGGTGGTTAAATTCCACACCTTTCAGTTGATTAATGACTTGTAACAGAATCAGATCAAAAGACAGTTTAGTGTTCATGCCATGAAAATCCAGAATGTAATTAATTACATACATATAAAAACATGCAGAATCAACATTCCGCATGTACATTATACAAAGGAGACACAATGTGAGAAAACCACTAGCATTAGTTATATTAAACACAGTTGAACAGCAGCGTAAACTGTTCTAAGTTTTTTTTTTTTAAATATATAAAACTCTAACCAAGGAATCCTGAATCCTGTAAGGTTTTTTTGTCACTTCCTTTCCATTCATAAGAAATACCAAAGAAAATCCAGTTTGGTAACGTGGAACAATCACCCATATTGTTAAACCTTATACAAAAGATATAATGGTAGTTCATTTGGATTAACTTTGCAAGCATTTGCTTTAAAAAAAAAATGACAGAGTTGTTCGTGGAGTCGAAATATATTTTCCAAACGTCAAGCTACACATTATGCTGTCAACAGAAGCTTTAAATCAATTTAGATTTAATCAAAATGTACACCAACAATTCTGACAACCTGCAAACTAATAATTCTGTTCCCAAAAACATTTGGGCCAATCAGCGTTTAGTTTGAGAGGCAAGCAATGTGCCGCAAGGCATCCAGCCTGCCGGAAATTTATAAGAAGAAGAAGAAAAAGAAGCGTTTCGTTTGTTCGTTGGTTAGCGTCCAATCAGCGTGACCAAAACCTATCACGAGGACAGCTGAGCCAATAGAGTTAGAACAGAAACGAACCATCTTGTTAGTGTGAACAGAAGCAGCTAAGCTAGCCATGAGCTAACTGTCCGGTCCTGTACTTAAGTGACATTTCACATTTGAAGTCTACGTTGAGCATCTAAGGGTCTTCTAGAAGGTATGTATAAGTAGCAATACTGCGTTTTTATTTACTTGTGTTACAAATTAGCCTCAAGTTTTATGTAAGTGTTTAGCGGACGTTAGCCGCGGCATAGCTAGTTAGCTAGCTTTCTCCATAAAATGCTCAGCTAATGTCTGCATCTGATGGTGAAGATGTAACATATTCAGTAACAAACGTAGCGGCTTTCGGTAGCAGATGATACTGTTTGGTCAGGGATATTCCTCAGCAGATAATCGCTAACCCAACTGGTATGAATCGTTTGTTATACCTACAGACAACTTGCAGGATAACTTTTCCTTAGCATACTTTTTTGTATTGGGAAGGTGTTGTGTTTACTGCGAAATAGACAGTTTAGTTATGTCTTGAAATAGTGGAATCTCCCTATTTAAACATAATTAACGTCACTGAATTTAAATTGCAAGACTACATGTTACTGTAACGCTCCTGGCACTTTAATTGAGTATACTTCATATTCAGTATATGAATGCACGAATTTAATCCCATAATATTTATATTAATGCTTCTGAGTTTCTTACTCAGAAGCATCAGATTTTGTAAAAGTTTTAATTGCTTTCTATTTTGCAAATGTTTGTTTTTACATATAAAACGTGTAATTAAGCGAATCTAGTTTTTTTTTTTAAATTAAAATACTCACAAGTACTAAAGTTGGGCAGAATTGCTGGATAGGCTGTGGCAGTAATAGCTTACTTGCATATGACAACGTAATACATTTTCAATTCTCTGTAGAGTTCCCATTCTTTCTAGTGGGTACTTGAATTCTGTATTTGTATATTACTGTGCATACTTGTGTTTTTCAGGTGCACATCATGGGTGAACCACAGCAGGTCAGCGCTCTGCCTCCTCCGCCTATGCAGTACATTAAGGAGTACACAGATGAAAATATCCGGAAGGGTCTGGCTCCCAAGCCACCTCCACCTATCAGAGACAGTTACATGATGTTTGGCAACCAGTTCCAATGCGATGACCTTATCATCCGGCCTCTGGAGAGCCAAGGCATCGAGAGACTCCATCCTATGCAGTTTGACCACAAACGGGAGCTCAAGAAACTCAACATGTCCATTCTTGTGAACTTTCTGGACCTGCTGGACATCCTTATCAAAAGTCCTGGCAGTATAAAGCGTGAAGAGAAGCTGGAGGACATAAAGCTTTTGTTTGTTCATATGCACCATCTGATCAATGAGTACAGGCCTCACCAAGCCAGGGAGACACTGAGGGTGATGATGGAGGTGCAGAAGAGACAGAGGCTAGAGACGGCAGAGAGGTTCCAGAAACATCTGGAGAGGGTGGTGGAGATGATCCAGGGGTGCCTTGCCTCACTACCTGATGACTTACCTCAGCTGGAGGGTTCAGAAGGCCCTGGTGATGGGACAAAGAGTGTGTCTGCAGCAGTTGGTGTTGGTGGTTCCTCTGGGCAGGCCCCCAGGCTAAAAACAGAACCTATGGATGTAGAGGAAGCAGGCGGCAGCTGCATGGCAGCAGGTCACCAGGACAAGAACATCCCCACATCAAAGAGGGACAAAATATGGGACCAGGATGCTGCCATGTGCAGTATTATTGATGAATTAGCCTAGGTGTAATTCTGGGTAGTTGTTTGTTTTCTACACATACATGGTGTTTTTGTGTTGTACTTGGTGTAAATATGAATATGTTTTTCTGATTTTTCTGGGCCTGAAATTCTACTTGGTGTTGAATGGTGCTTTGTTTTGAACCTATGATATAGGCACTATTACCAATTCCTGTAAAGATATTCAAGAAATTGAAGTATTTCACAAATCCATTGGGCTGCCAATTTTCAATTGTTTGCAATAAAACCAATAAAGAAAATCCTCTTTGGCAGTAGGAGTGCAGTGCGGTCACCACAGCTCAAGGGTAGACATATCAGGTCACAAAATTTAATGCAAGCACGCGAGCTGCAGCTATCAGTTATTTTAGTAATCGACTACTCTATCGATTATTGTGGCAATTAATCGAGTAGTCGGATCCTGTGCTTGACATGCACAGTACAGCATCAAAAATGGAAGTGTGTGCGCTGTGCAAAAGAAATAACCGTCCTGGCAGAACAGGATGGTGTGGTACAGGGGTATTCAACTAAAACTCAAAACCATGGGAACTCCACATGTATTTAGTTGGTGATGCAGAAGCCACATAAATATGCTTTCATGTTTAAACTGCTGGTGTTGCAGCTGATAAGAAAACTGATCAGTTTGTCGGTATTTATTACACAGAATTTTCAATTAGTACCATCAGTTTCACTTTGATTTGGCCACAAATTAAAATGATTTCCTTCAATATGAGAGTGTCAGACCTACATGCACTTCAGTACAATATCATGTTTGAATATATGAAGTTTGATACTTTTATTGAGCAGCTGTCTCCTAGAAATAATCAGCTGCAGTGATCGGAAAAATAAATAAATTATGCATATGTAACAGTTTTCTACCATTGCTGTGTTACAGAACTTCCAGTCGCAGTGCTTTTACCATCTTACATTGCTCTCCATCGAAACAACCCGATGGTTTCATTTTATGCGGAAAACGAGTCAAATGATGCGTTAAAGGCTCCTGTTTGTGTGGACGAGTTTGAGGCTGAAAGTCTTGAGTTAACGAAGTTGAAAACCACCTTCATGCCTGTTAACGCTGAGGTTTTAGTTTTTGTCGAGCAGCTCACACAAAGAAAGCCTGGTTATGTCAAACTGCCTTCCCAGTTCAGCTCTGATCTGTAAACACTAGAAAAACTCTACTGGTTAAAATACAAGTGTCTTGTCAAATTTAAAATCCTCTTCTTATGTATTGATCATAGGTCCAGGTCCGCTTAAGATAAAATCTGGGTTTGGACTCAGACCGTGGTCCACCAATTCATGACCTGGGGTCTAGTGGAATAAACGAAGTCTCTATTCAGAGAAGTTTGCCTCGACTAATTTTAGTAATGTAATTACTCAAGGAATTGTTTTAGCCCTAGGAAGAACTGACATTATTACATGTTTGCAGACCATTAAAGTCTCGTCACTGTGACTTGCAGATTGTATAATCTTGTTAGAGTGGTTATGGAAAGGTCAGAGTGTTGACGCTGTAGTTATATAGTCGCACCTCCCTCCCTTAAGCATTTTCACTTCAGATTTTCAGTAAAGTGCTAAACAGTTTAACTGGTGTTTCGTTACCTTACAGCGGCTTATTCGTATGTGATCATTAGAAAGAAAGAAATGCAACTTTTTCATTAGTGTTCTTCTGCAAATGCATGGCTTTAGTTATGGAAACTTGAACATAGATGTCATTTAGAAGGATTACAACACCTGTAGAGGGTGAAACTAAATATTAAAATATACTTCTGTGACATTAGTTAGTGATATGCATAAATATGCTTGTAACTACACTGGTCAAAAGGCATTTGAAAGGTTTTTCCACATCTAATTTATTGCACTTTTAATCCATTCTAATGATTGTATGAATTACATTGATGAAATTATGACAAGATGTCAGAGCAAACTTGTAGAAATCTCAGTACGAGTTATGTTTTGGTCAGATACAATGCTAATATCTGACTGTGTAGGGAAAATTTCCCATGTTTTTCAATTTAAAAGATAAAAATAATGTTTTGGGAGGTAATTTGACAGTTTTTCTTGAAGTAAAACCTTTTCCGAAGTCAGTAGAGTGATGGTCGTTGGGGAATACTGTGCAAAACAAACGTTACTTAATGTGTCCTGATGCACATGCTATACAAAGCATGTTTTTCCCCCCCACACAGACTGATTTTGGTGCATTTGTATCCCTCGGAGGCAGCAAGGCTACATTAATGTGAATTTCAGAAAGGCTTGTATTTGACCAATCACAGCCTTTAGCCTCATTTGACTGACCCCAGAATACTGAGATTCACTGATGTCTCTGCAGCACACTGACGTTTCTGAATTGACCAATAACAGCACATTAGGCGTCATTATGCATTTCGGACCTCCGCATAGACAGTTTCAAGGTTTAAACATGACAACAACAGGGGCGCACTGAAGGATACGTAACTGAATAACACACATGACCGGGTTTATGTGATGATCCTTCCACCCGCCCCCCTGGCTGGTATTATTATCCTCTGCTGGGATTCCCTGCGCTGTGTCAAGGTAACTTCCACATCCTGCACCGTGAAGGAAAACATCACCCCCACCGCTGCTGGACACATGGGACTATCAGTCCATACCCTGATGTTTCAATTAAACCAAAGGAGAAATAAAGGCAAAGAATTTTAGTCGCAGGAATTATGTTATGAAACTCGGCATCCTTGTGTTTCACAACAGGGCGGAAAGCCATTCTTTCGTCCAATCGGATTGCGCGCTTGTGCGTCACGTGATCTTTATTTATGTAATGTAATGGTGTTACACAGTAACCTCTCTTCGTGGCTGTGGATACTTCTCCGGGGGTTAAAAACGGACACGGAGTATTAAAATGAAAGAATACTAATGTGCTTGTAACACTGGTCGGGTCTGTGCGGCGTTTGTGGAGTTTGGAGCGTCGAGGAAAGCGGCGTGTCGGAACTGGACCCCGAGTGTCTTTATTTTTACCTGTTTCATAAAAGGGAAGACGTCACTTATGCCCCAAACCAAAGACCTAAGTTAGGGCTGCAAGCGAAATGTCACCGAGCACATTTTACAGGAGAAGGAGCAGTCTGTGAGGTGAGCATATGAGGGCTCGAATGGACAGAAAACGGTGCGGTTCGAGCAGATGTGGGACACGTTTACCGTATCGCTTAGCTGTCAGTGTGGTGTTTAAATGGTCCGTGCAATAACACTACCCAGAACCGCCTCTCCGCATCACTTTGACGAGCAAAGCAACAACTCTTCTGGGACCTTGTTCTGGTGACATAACCCCGTGTTCGCCATGGATCTGCTGGAGTGTCCGCTCTGTCTCTTCCTGATGTGCGAGCCGGTGACCATGTCCTGCGGCCACTCGTTCTGTCGGAGGTGCGTGGGGGGCTTCCTCCCGTCCAAATGTCCGTCGTGCAAAGAGAAGTTAAAACAAAAAGAGGTGAAAGGCATGAAGAACAACGTGCTGCTCATCAGTGTCGTGGAGAAGTGCTGCCCCGAGGAGGCAAGGATGAAGTGCCATATTCAGGAGAAACTCAAAGCCAACGACTTCTCCGAAGCTTTACGCATCGCGAACGAGGGACTGCGCTTAGGTAAGGGACGTATCTGCATAACCGCATGCCCTGTGCTGAAGTTTTTCTTTCATGTGCAAGTAAGAAAAGAGACCTCGAAACCACATTTGCCTAATTTTGACATCAAGGAGACGTGCTGGTGAGTTTTACGCACTGCACACAATTTTGGCTGGTGCCCAGTGATGGTGGCAGCGAGTGCAGCCCTCTCTGCTACAAAATGTGCACAGCAGTGGGATGCAGGAGGTGAAGTGTAGAGATGCAACTTGGTGTTTCATACACAGATCTGGATGTCACAGTGTTCATTGCATCCGTTGTCAGAGATTGTCCATGACCTGAATGTATATCTGGGTCAATAAACAATCCCCAGATGATCCTTCTTCTGTCTGAGGTTTATAGAAAGAGACTTGTTTCTCTTTTTGTACAAGTTTTGAACCATTTCAGTTAAACAACAACCAATGATTTGTGCTGTGTAAGAGCTGAAACTGCATCTGTTGGGTTTAACATTTACCCATCTGTCTTAGTCCCACATAGAATGACACACAGTAAAAGTAGCAGTGACAGCTGCTGACTAGGAGAATTTATTGAACAGGCTGAGAGAAGCTGTGTGCTTCAGAGCAGACTTTCCTATTTATTGTGTGATATGTTTTCAAAGCTCAAAATTGCCATTGCATGTGCAGTTGACCTTATTTTCTTTTTGCAGCCGTGAGGAAGTAAAAGGGACAACTTCTGCCCTGGATGTGTTGATTGAGTCAGTAGGCATCCTGGGGATCGTAGGCGTGTTTGTGCTACTGTGAATCAGAGTGCCACTGAATTACTGTCTTGCTTGCCATCTCTGCCCATCCAAAACATTGCTAGTTCCCTTGGGCCAGCATTGTAGGTTGTTGTGCAATGGTCTCCAGGTAGTTTTTGCTACTCCAGTGTTTCTTTTGTCATTGGACGTTTAAGGTTAGCAAATTTCCATTTGTTATTTCACAATGTGAGCGTTGCCCAGCACTGGTTCTGTATTTGTAAAGGCCTAAATATGCTATATAAACATGACCAGCCTTATGCAACAGTAACTCTTTGAGCCCAGACTGCACACACACATGCTGTTATACCAAGCTTTTTTTTGGTTACATGACACCTGTAAAAATTTGTGCAGAAACCATAGTTAGATTTCTTGAATGGTTTTTAGATAGACACGGCTGAAACAGTATGTAGACGGACTATTAACTGTGCCAGTTGGAGCTATCCTGTTTACAAATCTACCCTTGTAGCGTTGTTTTACAGTTGTTCAAATACTGATTATGTGGTGATAGACAGCTCGAAATCTTTGTAGTGTTACAGTTTCATAATGTGACTCTAAAGTAGCAGTTAAGGGGATTGGTCAGGTTGCGTTTAATTAGGTCAGTATTAGTGCCAATAGCAATCTATTATATTATGTTGGTGAGTCACACATTTCTGGATAGATTCCCTTAATGTTCCAGGAAAAACAGAGATGCTTGTTATGCAGGGTGTTTGCAAGCCTGTGCATGTTTTATGTTTGCATGTACTGTGGAGCGTAAATAGAGCCTAATCTATCATAGCCTCACCTCTTAAAAAGATGTACAATGTTTCAAGGTTTGTCTCTCTTCTCTTTCTCTCTGCTGTTTTTGCATCTTTAGTCCCAGAGGATCAAAGCTTGAAGGTATACAGAGCTGAAGCAAACTGGGGCCTGATGCGTTTCTCCGATGCTCTGACGGACCTCGACTACCTCTGCTGCCTTCGTCCCATCTGGACAGAGGTGAGAAAGGAGACGGACACAAATGTGTTACACCCAGTCATTAAGGCTGACAAATTTAGAGCATGTCAGTGCAGTTTTCCACTGTGCAGGTCTCTGATGAACTTAGGCCCACATGCTCGGTTGGTTGGTTTTGTAACATGCATGTAATGGCACACACATAACCAAAGGAAAAAAGGTGCTGCCTCTTTTAATGTTTTGCTTTTCCGTGCCTTAGTGTGCCACGCTGGCCCGTTTAGAGCAACTTTCTGCTTTTATTGATGTTATGTCATTCACAATGTTATGCAAACAGCTACTTATGTCATAATGTCATTTAATCACTCCATGCCGGTGGGTGGCTCGCTACTAATGTAGGAAAGCATCAGTGTATACTCCTTATATTGTTTCATTGCATTTCCAGAGACGTGTTATGTCACAATTTCACAGTACGTTTTCTCATTTACCAATTTAGTTTACAGTGATGCAAGAGGCAAAGGACGGTATGAACACAGGAAAAACTGTTATAACAGCAGCATAAATCCAATCAACTTATTGATGAGGTTGTGCTTTGCAAATTTTGAGCTCTCTACGATAAGATGCTGTGCTGTTGTTTGGTTATGCAAGCACCGATGCGCTGATGGCTGTTTTGTGTGCGCAGGGCTTCTTTCGTAAAGGGAATGTCCTGCTGGAAATGGGTCAGCAGAAAGAAGCTCTCATCCAGTTCCACCGTTGCCTAAAACTTCAAGCTGACTTTGTTCCTGCAAAGAGCCAGATCAAGAAGGTTGGTTCGTCTTTCTGACTGCTCATCAGAACTGAATTTCTGTGTGATTTATTATTTATAGTACAGAGCATAGCATTTGTATCAAATATATACATTTACACACAGATGAGAAGAGATGTGGTTTGCCGTATGAAAGAGCTTGGACTTATGAAGTTAAAGCAGCAAAAGAGATAGACTGCTACAGCATTTTATAGAGAGCTGCACGGATAGCTTACAGACCTTTGAGATTATTTGAGGAAATGCAATATGGATGATGTAATGAAAGTATCACTTTTTCTTAGAGGTCACATCATGGTTATGTTCAGAAGTTAAACTTACGTTGCATGATTGTTTCCAGTATATGTTCAATCTAACAATTAAAGTTTTACATTTTTAGCTTTTTTTTTTTAGCCCTCGTGTTGTCCTTACCAAAAAATGATGTTGCCTTGTCTGAAAAAAGTCCAAAAATTCAGAAAAAATTTCTCCAAATTTATAAAAATTTGCAAAATCTTCAGGAAGAAAATTCCTGAAAAGTTTCCGTCAAAAGTTTTATTTTTTAAAATAAAAAATTCCCAAATTTGACAGTGAAATTCACTGGATTTTGGTTGATTTTTTTCTGAATGTTCTTAAACAATTTTTTAAATTATTTTTTTCCACCAAAAAAGTTCAAAAATTTCCTAAAAAAATTTTAAATGTGGAAGTTTTTGCTGTGAAAAAAAAATATATATATATTTTCCACATTTTTAAAACTTTAAAACAGGTAAATTTGACCCGAAGGACGACAGGAGGGTTAGTCTGCTCTCCTTTTTCTTTTTTTAAATTTCAGTTTCGATTTAATTTGTGTGGAATTTTATTAAATTGAATCACTCTTTGATGTTATTATTTTTTTAATCTATTAGTAGTTACTCTGGTAAGATTCAATATTAACATCCATATTAACTTGAAATCTGCGTTGTACTACCTGCTTCATTGGATTTTATTTGATTGCACTCATTAAAAAAATATATTTATCTGGTGCATTTTTGTGACTGATTTCTTATCTGTTGCAGATCCTGGAGACTGAGGGAATGACAGTGCCAGAAGAGGTGCCCTGCATTTTGCAGGTGGTGTCGGAGTATCTGAAAGAGCCGTATCCCATCACCACCCTCAGCGGCTCCCAGGGGCCAACTTATTCTGAGGGCTTCAAACATCCACACGGAGATAAGGGAGAGGGAAAAGGAAAGAGAGAGGCACACCAGGTAAGCTTTTCATGCTGGAAAATGTGCTTTAATGCCTGGTTGTGGGTTGGTAGGTGCTTGAATGTAAATGTGAATCCTAACTGATGTAACTGTGTATCTTTTCGATGCCAAGGTGAAGCATGACACAGGTTCTGAGTGCTGCCTCAGCCTCTGCCAAGCTGTTTCCTTCCTCCCTACTGCTGAAGAGGACGAAGAGATGATGATGAGGAAGGAAGATGGGCATGGCAGAGGTAGGGCGACGCACATTTTTTTTCATGGTCTGACTGTCATCTTCATCATCATTGTCTTCATCCTGAATCATCGTTGCCATTGTCACTATGAAGAGCTTTCCCATAACACCCACCAGATGGTTTGAAATTGCATAATAATCGCAGCTTCTTCTTCAGAAGGACAAACTCATCAAAAATCCTTAAAGTGACAGCGCTTTGTCTCCTCTTTCTTTCTGTCTCAGGTGAAAGTAACCACCGCCGTGAGAAAACTCTGGCTGTTCTCACAGTGTCGGACTTTGAGTGCCCTCTGTGCATTAGGTTAGTGTTCTGTGCTACTCACTGTGATACATGATGCATTGCTGTCTGCGCCTTTCCTGCAGCAGAGTCGTATATCAGGCTGATTCTATTCTCACTCTCCTCTCTGTCTGGTTAATGTTTGCAGTAGTTCTGTAGGTACACAAACACTCACCAGACTGTAAATCCACTGTACAAATAGCATGAATGTCCATAAAGCTGCTGGTTGTGTCTCTCCTCTGAAGGTTGTTTTTTGAGCCAGTCACGACTCCTTGTGGTCATACTTTCTGCAAAAACTGCATAGAGAGGAGTCTTGACCACAACCTCCGCTGTCCACTCTGCAAGCAGCCACTACAAGAGGTAACCACCTGCAGACCCTCTGAATGTCTACTTTGAACCTAGTAGCTAAAAGGGCCTTATTTTTTTTTTACTCACAAGCATCTCCCCTTCAAGAGCTGCTTAATAATTTAAGCTTTGTTGCTGCCACCACATTGTGGACTTCAGGCACTAAATTTAGATCATGCAGGGTGCAATCAACAGTCCTCTGTTGTAGCATGGTGGCAGTGTGGTTGAAAGAATCTTCTACTGATAATTGTGTCATGTGATAACAACCACATGTTTTATTAAATTACAAGAAAACCTAATGGTTCTTCATTTCTATATTGTACTGATGGGATTGTGACACAAAATACACTGCAGTCTGCATGGATTTACCTAAATGCATATATGAAACTATGCTCAAGTGGAATGCTAAATTAGTTAGCGTATTTTAAATCCACTAAAGCTTTGTTGAAATCGGCAAAATGAGGGTTAGGGTTAGGGTTAGTGGGTGGTAAATACAAAGGGAAAATTTTGATTGTTATGTTTTTTTCCTCTTTTTTTTTGCTGCAACACAGAATTATTTTACTGTTTCCTCCTCTGAACATTCATGGTGTTATGTATAGTCACTGAACGACATCATAATGTTTCCATTGTAGCCAATTGATTTAGTTTTTCCTCTTCCCAGTACTTCAGAAACAGGAAGTACAACCCCACAGTTCTGCTTCAGGACATCATGACCCGACTTTTTCCCTCTCAGTTGGCTGAGAGGAAGCAGATCCATGATGCAGAGATGGCTGAACTGTCCAAGTACGTATCTCTCACAGTCTACACTTATTATACCAACTTAAATCATGCATTATTCATAAAATCTTCTCATTTTTCTTTTCTTTCTCCATCTTTGTCTCCATCATTTTTTGTATTCTCTTTCTCTGGTTCTGTCTCTCTCAGTCTCACTAAGGACATCCCTATATTTGTCTGCACGGTGGCGTACCCTGGAGTACCCTGCCCGCTGCACATCTTTGAACCTCGATACCGGCTGATGATGCGTCGCTGCATGGAAACCGGCACTAAGAAGTTTGGCATGTGCAGCTATGAGCATGGCAAAGGGTAAGAAACACACGGCAGCATATCAAAGCATCAGAGTTATGTAAATTGTGAGTTAGGGCAAAAATCATTAATTCAGCCATCTGCTATAACCAGCTTTATCCTGTAGAGGGTAACAAGACTATCTCAGCTGACAAAGAGCTAAAGGCTGGTACAAGCTGGGTAGGACACCAGTCTATCACAGAGCTAATACAAAGAGACAGACAACCATGCACACATACACACCAATGACCAGTTTAGAATTGCCAGTACAATGCATGTCTTTGTACTGTGAGAGGAAGCCGTGCACCTGGAGACTGGCACAGAGAGAATATGCAAACTCTGCACAAAGTGCAAAAGACCAGCAGGTTTGAACCTGGAACCTTCTTGCTCTGATGCAACAGTGATAACCACTGTTCCACAAGGCCACCTGGGCAGAAATGAAATATTAATATATCTAGTGTTGAACCAAGTTAGATAAAGGCCCCTTTGCTTTTAGAGCAGTTACTTGCAGTATTTTGCAGTCATTTAGACCAGACTGTCTGGGTGTGGAGAGACCATGTTGAGCAGTTCTGGAGCTGTGAAGCTCACAGCAGGCTGGATGGAGACTGGTGGGTTTGTCAGCAGTGCAGCACAGCGGGCAAAGTTTAAATCAGTCATATGTAACCTTGGAGGGGTGGAAAATAGCAGCATGGTCACAGATCTGCATTGCATTTTTATCTCGGTCTGACTATGTTGTTACACCATTTTGCCATTTCTTTTAATTTCACCAGCAAGATTCCATCCGTCCATTCTCTATACACCACTTAATCCTCATTAGGGCCGCTGAGGGGCTGGAGCCTATCCCAGCTGTCACAGGGCTACATCTACAGACAAACAATCACACTCACATTCACACCTATGGACAATTTAGAATCACAAATTAACCTCAGCATATTTTTGGCCTGTGAGAGGAAGCTGCAGTACCTCAAGAAAACCCGCGTATGCACAGAGAGAACATGCAAACTCCAGGTAGAAAGATCCCAGGCCCAGGCTGGGATGCAAACTAGGGATCTTCTAGCTGCAAGGCAACAGTGCTAACCACTGAGTCACTGTGCTGCCCTCCCAGCAAGATTATTATTGTGAATTAAATATGCAAAAACATACAAATAGAGTAACTTATAAATGAGTGGCAAAATACTTTGGATGGATATGAATAACACAGCTTCGTGTAAATAAAAAAAAAAGTGTTTTGACAGTCTGAAAAATAGTTAATAGCCCAACGTAACTTATAAGGTTAGGAGAAGTTGAACTTCAATGATATCATCATTATGAAGCAGAGCTGTTCCCTTTTTGATTAATCACAAGTAGACAGGGTTTTAAAATATATTTACAAAGTTTTAAATTCTCTTTGTATGTCACATTTGTGATTATAGATTTGTTAGATTAGATATAAACACAAAATTTATGCTCTTGTGTTCTCTCAAACTGAAGATCCCTTGAAAAGGTACTAAACCGAAGAAGTTTGAATGCATTACTGGCTCAAACAAATTTGGCTCATCATTTTTTACAGAACAATACATATAAAACAGAATGATATAGAATTCAGCAAAGAAAGCTTAACTTATTATAAGGTGTACAACCTGAAGACTCATGTTTTGTCTGATGTGCTTCAGGTTTGCAGACTATGGCTGTATGTTGGAGATCCTCAGTCTGGAGCTGCTGCCTGATGGACGCTCCTATGTGGAAACAGTGGGTGGCAGCAGATTCAGGGTGCTGAAGAGGGGTCAGAGGGATGGCTACCACACCGCTGATATAGAGTACCTGGAGGACCTTAAGGTCAGGGTCTGAAGGACTACAAACTATACCCACACAAAGTGCACAATTAAAACATTAAGATTTGAATGTATTATTTATTTATTTTAATGTCTTCGCATCCCACTTTGCAGGTTGATGGTGGTGAGTTGGAGCTTTTACAGTGTCTCCACGACAGCGTGTACCAGCAGGCCCAGGATTGGTACCAGCGCCTCGGCAGCCGCATTCGCGAGCAGATCAACAGACAATACGGCACGATGCCAGATAAGGAGGAAAACATTCAGGTTCGGGCCTTAACATGATTGTGACAGTGACTCAAAGCAATAAACTTTTTTAACATCCCCTTTGCCTTTCTGTGTCCAGAAAACACAGAGATCTTACATGTTTTTTTGAGCATCAGCCATATTTTCTTTTATTATCTTATTAATCAAAGAAATGTCGAAAATTTGGATAGTTACTATTGTTAGGTTTTAGTAGTAGTGCTCATGGAATTTATATGTATGTTTATATGTATGTAAGTTAAATGTTCTCACATCCCAGACCATTCATACTTATTATACAGATGCAGTGGCTCATAAGCATGTCTGAATGCTTTAGTCTATTTACTACTAGTGTGTGAACGTTGCAGGTTTTTAAATTCAGTTTTCAGACTTCATTTTGATTGGTAATTCTTCACTAATAAGCTTCTACCTGTTTTTTCCCACAAAGCTTGGTTGTTCTGTGGTAATGGAACCATGCAGAGTTTGCCAGTCATACTGCACTTTGACTGCAATGAAAACCAACATTTATAGCAACAGAGTATCTGCAAGCTGTTGAGATGAAGTCAGAACATTAGAAATTAAAAAATTCCCTTGAAAAATTAAGAGTGGCAGTATTATCATGTTATTTGTACCAGTAGGGCTAATGGGCTTGTTCTTAATGCATCACTGTGATGACTTCTATCTTAACTTTATTCACTTTCCTCTAGGCTTCGTCCAATGGTCCAGCGTGGTGCTGGTGGCTGCTATCTGTCCTTCAGCTGGACCCTGCTTATCAAACCACTGTCCTGTCCCTGACCTCACTCAAAGACCGGTTGGGACACCTTCGCCTCGTCCTTGAGTACTTCTCTCAGAGCTAGAACCCGCAGCACAGTGGTATCGTGGCCACAGCGAGAGTCGAATATTAAGCACATATACACAAGTGGCATGAAGCCAGTGAATGCACTCACAACACTGAGTTTCAGCTTGGGTTTGAGTCTACTCTGAATCATGGAGGGACTGTTTTAAAGTCCTAGCTCAAGGCCAAATCACCTGGTCAGTAGCAGAAGGCTAGTGATTTTATTATAGAACACAATGCATTTGTACAGAGTCGGGTTTTTGCTGTTTTGAGTTTGCATATGTTATCTTTCTTACACCGGAATAGTTTTGTGAATACACGTTGTACTTGCTGTACCAGTAAGAACTGCAGGGTCGACCAAAGATGCTTCTTATTTAGGGTCATCTTAATTATTTTTTGTTGATTAACTAAATCATGAAATTTCAGATAACATTGCTGAAAATGGACACTGGGTGTCACTGTTTCCCCCCACAGCTAAGCTAGTGCAGTCTACTCTTCTGTCATGTGTTGCCTATTCAAATTGGACCTTTTGCATTATCATAGTTACGTTTTGAGTGAAAATAACTTTAATAGCACACACAATTTGTAGAAATTTGCAGGAGTATGTGCCTCAGAGGGTTGAAGTTCATGCGTTCCAGGTAATCACGTTTGGGCGTTCTGAGTGATGCTGCAGAGCACCGTTTGCAATGCTTGCATTTTAGTTGCATCCATTTGGCCTTGGCAGCCACAGAATATGGCTCATTTCATACTATTGAATAATTTTTAAAGATATGTTTTTAGTATTAGCAAATACTGCAATAATAATTTATAGTCTCACATGGCAGCAATTCTTTTTAATGTATGAAAGCTGCTGTCTCTGGATGCCGTTTGTTATCATCCAGTGGAAAATTACTTCTGTGAAATTCGGAGAGCACCGAGTCGGTCAGTGGAAGCTGTATTGTTTTACAGTATGATCCTGTGATTTTTGTATGTTAATGGTCAAGTAGGAATGCAGCAGTCTATGTATGTGTGTTGGCTGTAAATAATTTTTTTTCAGTCATTTCATTTTAAGTAGCTGTTCTTTTTCTTTTCTTTTTCTTTTTTTTTTTTTTTAAATGAGGTATGACGTGTTTCAGCACTGATAACAGCTACTGTATTGTGCGCTCCCTTGAGAAGCAAGTCGCCATGTTAATATCTCTTGTCCAGGGACAGCTGCAACATACAGGTAGTTAGCTATAACACTAGCATTGGTTGTGGTCTGACTAGGACTGAGTTCCCCCTATGGGACTTCTGCGTAGGCTGTGGCACCTACCTCTGGCCCCCTACTCTGTCTCCATGTCTGTCCGGCCCTCCTACCACCAGCCACGGTGCCTTTGAGTGCCAGGGCCAACTCATCAGGACACCTGCAAGTCTTAGAGTTTCTATGCGACAGAGATTATGGGCTGTGCGGTTCTTATTGATATAGTGCTACATTCCATGGAATGTTGAAGCTGCAGTTATGTATAGTTGAATTACTAACAAATACGGGCTTGCCTGGGTGATATTTGTGTGTTTTTTTTTTTACTTTGATAAATGTGCCATAGATATTTCGATGCTAAAAAAAGCTTTATAGAACTAGTTAGCTGAGTTGTCACTGTGTTCACGTCTGTCTACATCATGGACCCTCATGCCTTTTGTATGGCGGGTGGTGAATAGACATTTTTCATGGCCAGCATATCACTTTAAACGCCAAGAATTCGTCCAGCAAACACGCTCATAAACACAGTTGGTATGTTTCCTGCTGGTATGATAATGTAGGTATGGCTTAGAGTGAAAGCGGGAATCATGAGACTAAATGTCAAACTGATGAGACTGATGAATACTGTTGCAGCATTGGCTACTTGATTAACAGACTCTGTCCACTTGAGACGAAGAAATGCATCCCCCCCCCCCCCCCATTTGTTAACATGCAACTTTTTGAAGCCATCTAGAAGTGAAAATGGAAGTCACACATGTCTTTAAAATGTGCCAATTATCACAGGATGTCTCCAAAGCTAGCAATGTTTATTTCACTGAATAATGAAATGAAATGTGAAGGTCAGTCTCTTCTTACCAGAGATGATTAAAGCTAATTCAAATCAAAAAGGGATTGAGATTCATAGAGCTCTAGAGTCGTAAGTGTCTGTGGTAAACACATGACAGCAGTACATGATAACAAGCCCATGTCCACTGACTTTCACCTCCCTGAGTCACTTCCAAGAGTGATACTTTGGCATACTGAAGTCACTTTTGTTTTCTAAAATTCAGCTTTCGTTCCCCACACATTTTCTCTCTTTTGCCAGCCATGCATTTTTCCGTTTGTCACTTTTATTACCACTTTTCTCTGAATAAAACGGCGATGTATGCCGATCGCGGCCATCAGTCTCATTTTAGTTTACTCTGTTGAATACAGAACAAAATTTCCTATGAAAAATGCACCCCATGTTTCGCCATTTTTAGATTTAATTTGCCTATAATCACTGAATAGGTTCAAACTTTGTGCTACTCATACATTGCAGCGCAGTCAAGCCTCATTTCAGCTCATTTAGACTCCAGCTTTTGCAGCTTTTATACCCTGGCCGGCGTCCATTAACTTTTTCTGCAGTGCTATTGGCCTCTCAGAAAATGCCCTCCAACACAGTTTAGCTCTGTATGAACATTGTCTGCCAACACAGAACACAAAGAAGAATAAGTGACCCAGTCCTGGCAGCGATTTCCCATGAGAAAGACACTTGTGTACTCGGTAAAGGCTGTGAAAAGCACCATGGTCACGTGTTCCTGTGAAGTGTTGCAGGAAGTGTTGGCCGCTGTGGTCTGATGGTCAGTGGTCTGTTTGAACTGAAGACATCTCTAACTCTAAGTTTAGAAATGTCTCTGTCAGCATCAGGGCTATTTAAACCCACTGAAAATGAAGTTTCAGTCTGATTAATCTGCATTTGTTCCTCCGAGTCTAAGCCACGAGCAGTGAAAAGTCATGATCTGATTATTGTTTATTTGCTTGCCCCCTGGATGACTTTTTAAATGTTATAATAAATAAAGATTTTCAAAGCTAATTCTGAATTATCCCTGTTTAATTTGCGTGCTTTGTGTCAGCGGGATTTGAGTCTTGCTGACAATTTTCTAGTTATTAAGGTGGTGTTACATGCCAAATGGAAGCGGCACGACTTTAGCAGTTCACAGCATGACAGAAAGTGAGCACTGAACAAAAATAGAAACGCAGCATGCAAACGGTCTTCTCTTCAGACAGAGAAAAAAGTTAAAAATATAGAGGAAAAATATATGAATATATAAAAGGGAAAAATGTTTGAGTCAGGTCTGGACAAGAGCCTTCTATTACAAGTAAGCAAAATGTATAGTTGAAATTTATTTGTGTGGCTTCTCAGTTGCATTTTGGGATGTTTGAAGGTTTTCTATGCATAATATATTTATATGAAATTATGGTGAAATGGATGTAAAATATTAAACAATGCAGGAGAGTCCTAATAAAAGAGAAAACTATTTATTCATGATGTAAAATAATACTGAAACACTCCTTTTTAACTGGTGCTTAATAATATTTGCAGGAAATGAAGCCATTTATACTCATCACGGCACAAAGTTGCAGCAAACGTTTGCATACAGTTGGAAAAGAGCAACTAACAGTCATTTGCAGTTGTGTTTGTGGGCTTGCGATCAGTGTAAATCCTATATTGTCAGCTCAACTAGCTCCAGAGGGACATATCTGGCTCTCTACTATGTGCACTGGCCAGTTGCTAAGTTTTTCTACCTTTTGTTTGGTGCTCGGTGCACAATGGGTTTATTTAGGTAAAAATAGTAGCTGAAGTTGGGTAAAACTCAACCAGAATGATTGTTTACTTCACATTCTTAAACCTCCAAATGAGCACAGCTTGACATTTAGAGCAAAGTTAGACTAAATATTGCTACATATTTCTTCTAAAAGTTCCATTTGCTCCAAATGTTACCCCTCCTGAATACTGGTCTGGAAGATTTAATTGTTTCAACAATGTAGCAAATATTATTTAGGCTGATATTTAATCTCACAGTTGTCTTTATTTTAGTTCTGCAAAATTGTTTGACCACTTGGGGACACTGACATCTTCACCTTTTACATCAATATATTTAATTTTTTGGCAAGCCATTGTATATTCAGAGATATGTGCCATAAATGTCAGTGTTGCGGTCATCCAAAAAATATGTCCTGTGTTCATTGCCCAAAAAATTGGAAATAAACCTCTGTCCACATTACAACAATACTGCTCTCCTTATCACTGAAGATTTACACTAAAACCAGCAGTCTCTACCACAGTTTGAAGCTGCACAGCTCAAAAAGGAACATTTTTGAAAATCTGCCATTTTCACTTGTTTGGGATCAGAATTCACTTTTACAAAAGACTCCCTCAGCAAAAATGGAAATGGAAGTTTTCTGTGGGCCAAGCAAAGAAGCAGCACATCTCTTCAGTCCGATGGGGTTCAGGGATGGATGAGTAGGAGGAGGTTCCAATGTGCAAGAATACCTCAGAGCACCTAATCCAAATAAATAAATAAATAAATAAAACTACCAAAAGAAACAAGTCTAAACCAGTTCATTTTTGGGGGGACTTTGGTTTGAACAAAACTACAACTTGTGAACTTTGAACAGGAACTAGCTCATTTTAAACCGTGGAAACCAAACTCTGAGCTTTTGTGACCAGACAACGGGGATTCGTGAAACTGTCACGTCAGTTTTTGTTTCGGTTTCGTGCGCACCAACACGATGTCGTCATGTTTTTCGTGCTGCTCACCACGAGCGAAACCCGCTGTGGTAAACACATCTGAAAGTGGTTTATACCGGCGGATTCATGACGATCTAAGCTGTCCATCGGCGTTTGCGGCCGCCGCTGCGGCCGCCGGACATTCTTTAAATTCCTATGCAAATTAGGCGGATTCATGACGATCTAAGCTGTCCATCGGCGTTTGCGGCCGCCATTGCGGCCGCCTGACATCTGGCCGCAACAGCGGCCGCAGCGGCGGCCGCAAACGCCGATGGACAGCTTAGATCGTCATGAATCCGCCGGTATAAACCACTTTCAGATGTGATTACCACAGCGGGTTTCGCTCGTGGTGAGCGGCACGAAAAACATGACAACATCGTGTTGGTGCGCACGAAACCGAAACAAAAACTGACGTGACAGTTTCACGAATCCCCGTGAGACCGGGCTGGACCAGAAGTACATTAATGGTAGCCTAGCCACGCTATACCCATGTTTCTGACGGCACAAGGGTCTAGGGAAGCTCGACAGAGAGGGAGGCGGGCTAAAAGGTTGTCTATCAAATCCCTCTGCAGCAATTGGGTAGGTATACAACCAATCAATGCAACGAATAGGCTGACGTAGTTCCGAGAGCACCGGCGGATTGTGGCTAAGTCCCATTAGCTTCCCAACCAGCGGAGCCAACTGGTATATTAAGGATTTGCCATATCCCATCGGCATAAGTCCAAATATGTCTTTCTTCTCAATGAAACACTTCAGTGCCGTCCTTTGTTTATCTTTCAAGTTGAATTTTAGCTTCAAATCTTTAAGGGCTGTGGCCAAAGCTGAGTCGAAAGATAACTGTTTATTCTGCACCGGTTGTTTCTGTCAGAATCGTTGCACCTCTGTCGTCACTTCGTTACGCCCACCTTCTGACTCTCCACTTCATGGTGATTGGTCCGGCCAGTTTTAGGAGAATCCAGCCTCGAGCCTTATGGAGGGTAACTACATAGATATATACAAACGCTAGATGTCTCGAGACGGAGTCGGCGGCGGCGTCACTTGGCGGCCATCTTAGGACAGGGGACTGCTCTGGCGCACTGTACTGTAGTCAATGGTAAGGTGGATGATTTCCTCACTTTAACACTCATAACTCGCTCAATTCTTGATTGATTTACAAACGGTTTAGTTTATTACAAACCTTATTAACGTGGCTATGATTCAGGCTCAATTCCGAAATTGCAGCTTTTCGTTTTGAAAAATGTGGCATAGTTGTGTGTCTTTTCTGCCTGGCTACTCACATTGAAGATGGTTTTCCTGAGACCAACGTTTTTTGAGAACCTAATCTTTAGGCGAAATTACATTCTTTGTGGTTGTGGTTGTATTTATTTGCTTGTTTATGAGGGGCCGTACAAGACTTAATTCATTCTCGTCCTCTCACACACATATATTTTCTCTCATACTCACATACATTCTCCTTTCACACACATACATTCTCCTTTCACACACATATATTTTCTCTCATACTCACATACATTCTCCTTTCACACACATACATTCTCCTTTCACACACATATATTTTCTCTCATACTCACATACATTCTCCTTTCACACACATATATTTTCACACTCTTACACACATACATTCTCCTTTCACACACATACATTCTCCTCTCACACACATATATTTTCACCCTCTTACACACATACATTCTCCTTTCACACACATACATTCTCCTCTCACACACATATATTTTCACCCTCTTACACACGTACATTCTCCTTTCACACACATATATTCTCCTCTCACACACATACATTCTCCTTTCACACACATATATTTTCACACTCTTACACACATACATTCTCCTTTCACACACATATATTTTCACACTCTTACACACATACATTCTCCTTTCACACACATATATTCTCCTCTCTCACGCACACACACATTCTCCTTTCACATACATATATTTTCACTCTCTCACACACATACATACTCATTCTCCAGGGACACAGGAAGTCCCTCCTTAAGAAGGAAGTCCACATTTAAACAGGAAGTGACTCTCAAACCTGGAAATACATGTACCTGCTTGGCTTATCCTTACCAGATATCAAACACTGAAACTAGACAATGATGCGATTCAAATTCATCCTATTTTGCCTGTTTTTCATTTTGGGAGTGAGTACCGATGAAAATGACCTTAGATTTTTTTTCAACAATGTCTTACAATGTATTGAACGACTGCATGGAGAAGCTACAGATTGTTATGTTCATGAGAGACTACATGGTGAACTTCGTGAGCACATTCAGACTTTATCTGGATTTCTCTCAATCCCAAGATTTGTGGAAGATCCAAGAAATAGAGAAGCTGTCAATACACTACAGTCCTTGTGTGGATTTCTTGATTTTTTGCTGACTGCTTCTGAAACCAGACAAAGAACCAGGTCTGAGAACAGTCATGTCCTGTTGCCACCATCTCTCCTGAGTGGACATCAAGGCAGACCTCGATACAGCATTTCAAGAGAGCAGATCTCTCATTTAGTGTCCCTTGGAATGAACTGGCAAAGCATTTCAACATGCTTGGGAGTAAGCTGCCGGACTCTCTACAGGCACAGACAGCGGCTTGGCATTCAGCCTCTGACATATACAGCACTATCAAATGACAACCTGACAAGAGTTGTTGGTGAAATTCTTCAGTCTACCACAAATGCAGGTGAACGATATGTATATGGGAGCTTGAGGTCACGTGGGCTGCGTATTCAAAGATGGCGTGTTAGACAGAGTCTACGAGAAATCGATCCTATTGGAAGGTCCCTCAGAAGACGCCACACAATTCGTCGAAGAATTTACAGTGTTCCAACCCCAAATCAATTATGGTGAGTAAATTCCCAACATAACATGGACTGAGTTAGCCTGTTACAGTCCACTTTGATATGGTGGAAAAATTATTAACAAAAAGAGTAGACAAACACCTGATATCAAGTTTAAGTCCAGAATTTACAATTTTAAGTCTGCAGCAAAATCAACTGAGCATGAATGCAAAAGAGGTCAATATTAAGAATGTGTGTGTGTGTGTGTGTGTGTGTGTGTGTGTGTTACCTTATTATGGAGAAGTGAGAGTGCCAAATTACAAAAGTAAAGGTATAAAAGAAAAAGCAAATAAAAAACGAAAAATAAATGAATCCATAAATGAAGAAGGTAATAAATGTTGAAATATAAAGACAATTTAGTACAGTAATTAAAAAAGAAAAAATGTGCTTGTAAATAAAATAAAAAAATACTGTGACTATACAAAAGCAGTATTAATTGAAAAAAGAAATCTATAAAAGAAAAGGCTAATAAGAGCAGAAATATAAAGACAAATAAAAAAATGTGCTTTAATAAAGCAAATTAATTTAACAATATTATCAGTACATTACCATTGCTTTTGAGATTTACTTTATTGTTGCTTTTACTGCGCACATTAAACACCACATTGTCATTGCTTTAATCATAGACAATGATCTTTATTATGTCTATGGCTTGAACCGCTTACTTTTTTCCTTTTTTTTAAATTTGTCTTTATAATTCTGCTTTTATTATCCTTTTCTTATATGGTTTCATCTTTTGATTAATATTGCTTTATGTTGCAACATTATTTTTTATTTCATAAATTCATCTCTCTATTCCACTTTTTTTTATTTTTTTATCTTTGATACATTTATTTTTGTAATTTGGCACTCTCACTACTCCATCCCTTATTAGTGCTAAATCTTGGGACTTGTGACATTCTTCCCACACATAATTTACTGTAATTTCAATTTCTCATAGGCACATTGATGGAAACCACAAGCTTGTGAGATGGAGGATGGTGTTCCATGGCTGTGTTGATGGTTACAGCCGAACAATCATCTACCTTGCTTGTCTAGACAACAACAGAGCTTCTAGCGTTTTGTCACTATTCATTGCTGGTGTTCAGAACTTTGGATTACCGTCCAGGGTGAGATGCGATCATGGACTGGAAAACACTGGCGTTGCCCGTTTCATGCTTTACAGGAGGGGAATAAACAGACATAGTGTTATAACTGGCAGGTCAGTTCATAATCAAAGAATCGAGAGATTATGGGCAGAGCTAAATCGAGTGTCATTTCATTTTGTTAATCTTTTCAACTTCATGGAGGAGCACGGTGTATTAGATTCACTTAATGAGCTCCATTTATTTTGTCTTCATTATATTTACTTGCCACGAATTCAAAGGGCTGCCACTGAATTTCAGAACCAGTGGAATAACCATGGTCTTTCGACACAAGGAGGGCAAACTCCTCTTCAGATGTGGCAAAGGGGCATACTCAACAATACAGGAACACATAACCCAACAATGAATGGTATTTGTGACGTAGACAGTGACTTTTGTATTGATGGCAACATACCACACTCAGAGTTACTGACAAACAATGTTGTTGTAGTTCCATTGATTAATATTACCTTGAGTGACCCAACAATGGTAACACTTCAGCAGACTTTTGATCCATTTGAAGATGATGGAAACTATGGTATAGATTTGTTTTGCAATCTTGTGCATTTTCTGGAAAGGCAATCTTAAAAGCATAGCCCCAGAGTACAAAAAAAGAACCCCTTTCAAAAGATATTTTGTGATTTGACAAAAACTAAAAGTATATTTACAACAATAGAAAAGACCCACACAGGAAATTTACTCATTGTAGTTGTGTAATGCAAGGTAAAATGAAAAACTCACTTCCGAATAGTATAGCATTAAACATATTTTGTTTTAATTTATGGTTGCTGTTTTCTTTCGTTTTATGGATCTATGCAGAATATGGGCTGTTGAGACAATTATAGGTGTAACCTCACATGGCCATGTTTCTTACTTTAAATGTTCAAACAAAGTGTTATTATAAAATGGTGAAACATAAAATGTATTTTTATTGAAGTTTTCAGCAGTGGAGAACTTAATAAATTGACTGAACTATTACTTATTTTAACCAGTGTTGTTTTTTGTTAAACTGGATGACCACATCAATACATCAGTGGATCTGAGAATATAGGTCTAATGCAAGAGCAAAACCTCAGACCAGAGAGCAGAGGAAAGATGGAAGTTCACATTGCACATACAGTACATTGACTCACTTGAAAACAACACTTCACAAGCAGTGAATGTTAAAACAGATAACTGTAAAAACAATTTAACATCCTGTCTTCAAAAAGTTTACTATAACAATTCAGGAGAATATAAACCACCCACACCTTGTAAACCAAGAACCTTTCTCTTATTTTGACTAAGTGTTTTCATAAGTGCAGCAAATTTAATGGCAATCAGCTCAGTGGCAATGAAACCTCTTGGCCTGACATAACAGTGCATGGATTCTTCAAAATAAAAGGTTATGTCCTCAAAGAGGAAATAAAATTGTAAGCTATACAAAACTTCCAAGTTGAAATGGATTTTTCAATGATATAGAATTGTATTAAACAACATTAATGCATAACTCATGAGAGAATTTTGAGGTTTATGAGACTGATAAAGGCCCAACCTTGTGAACAAATATAACGCAAGAGGCCACATGGTGATATGTCAACATAATGCCTGTGTGTAGATCAGCTTTAGAAAGCAATACTTTACCTAGTGCATTTTCACTGTCATTAGGGTTTATGTCAAGTCATTTGTCAGTGTCTTTATCATGGTTATTCAGTTGAAGCCAGACAGTAAAATTCTGTCAACTTTCATAAGTTGCTTAAGAACAAAAATACTTGGAACTAGAAAAGTGTTTGTTGCTTGGTCTATGCCCACAGAAAATAATAAATGCAAGTTCCTAAAATACAAAATGAGGAGAGAATGAAAAGCATGAAATCAGCTACTCAAACACGGATGATCAAATATTAGCTGGAAGTGGTTAACACAGTGGAAATCAAAAAAAACTTATCAGTGAACTCAATGATCGATGAAAAGTTACAGTAAATTATATTTGGGTTCAAGATGGCCTGCAACCTAATTCTGAACAGAAAATACAAAGCAAACTTCCAAGACCATTTAAAACTCAATCCACAATAGGTTTCCCCATATTTTGTTTTTTTTTTCATTTAACTTAATGACAATCATGCCTGTACTTAGGGTTTATTAGCACCTTATTGTTTTGTGTTTTGGGGTTATTTAAGTGCTGACTCACATTTTTGCATTTGAGTAGGAATATAGAATACTGAGAAGGCAACCCACGTACAAATTAAGCTATGCCAAAACCATGGGTGTTGCCCAATGCAAAGTCCATGTTTTCCTGAAAGTCCTCGTAAGAGGTGTGTAGTGGTAACTTCAAGCAATTGATGCAGGTGTTTGCAATGGGCAGTTTGGAGGTGGTTCCTGCATCATACTCTTGGTGAAGAAATTCAATGGAAGGTTGTGGAGAGAAGCCAACTGGAGGAACACTATCAGCTCCTGTGGCAAAGGCAAGAATTGTCCTCAGCTTCTGTGTTCCTTCTTGATCTAGAGAAAAAGCAAGACATTAGAAATTAGATTCAAGTAAGACGATACTTCAATTCAAACAAGAAATACTTAAAGCTATATTAACCTTCTGCATCTGTAAGGTAGTCTCTCCAGAAAGGAACCACAACCTCTTCAGCACGCCTCCTATTGCTGCCAACTGGAGATAGGCGGATGGTGAAGAGGCTGTCGACCACATCAGCTGTGAGGGTTGTGGGAGTCCAGCATAACAGAGGGTAAAAACTCTCTGGATGAGCTTGGATTTTGTCCAGCACACCAAGTGTTCTTAGTCCATCTCGAAATCTGAGAGAAATTCACAAGCATTTTGATTGGTGAATTAAATTATAACAACAAAAGTTTGCAATCATAAATCTGGTAATATACTATAAATGTATAGACAGAGAGATAGAGCATAAAAATGTACCTCTCAAAAGGACCACGGACTCTATGTATCACTTGGAACATCAGGATGTCGTCTACAAGCAGATGCTTGTCTTCCAGCCTTCGCAGTGGCCTCAGGCAGCCAGCATTGGCCAAGTACTCCTCAAGTGGTTCTGTTGTAGCTTGCAGATCTTCAAATGATTTACACTCTTTGACCTTATGATAGAGTAAACAAAAAAATGTATGCTGTAAGAAAATCGTCCCCCCCTTTGTTAATCACTAGTTTATAAACAGATGCACATACACCACAACATAGTGTAAAACTGAGGAAAAAATGATTACCCTTTCAATTTTTTCACGTAGGTCATTATCTGCAACATCTTTCAAAACTGGTTTAGCCAACTCTGGACCATCAACAAGGCAAGAGAAGACAGTTGGAGATAGGAAGCCTGCTGGAGGACCGCCATGTACCAGACTTACAGCTATGGCTCTGCCTGCAATGAAGTACCTGTCCTCTCTCATGGCTACAGAAAAAAAGTTATTAGACACTGACAGTGCATATAGCCAAATACTGCACCATTTATATAACATGTAATGAAACAAATGTAATAAATGATTATCATTATATACCAGTACTGTCAAGGGCCAGATTCATTTTGCCTTCTTCTCCCTCAAACATTGAAGACTGGGGTAAAGCTTCCATGAGAAGTCTTAGAAATTCTCTTCTTGGTCCACCCAAGTCCACAGCTTCCTCGGGTACTCCCATATCATCAGAAAATCTGACCGAAATAGTGTGGCATGGATCATATGTCCCTCGTTTAAAACCTCTGATGGCTCCATCCAGGACTGTGGATCGGTTGATGTTGAACTTGCATTTCTTCTGGTGGTTTATTTTTGTTGAAAGAGCTTGCAAAATATCTCTCACTGGCACCGAAGATTCTGTGGTCCTTCTGAAACAAACAAGATAAATCTAAGTAAAAATGTACACGCGAGTCCAGTTATGGCCGCCATGTGAGAGGACGTGTTTTTCACCGCTCCGCTGTTCGCGCTGCTTTTTTCACAATTATTTATCCTTTGCCGCAGATTAGTGATCTTATTTTTGACACAACGGAACTATGCCTCCTAAGGGTTCTAAAAATACTCAGGAAACCGCAGAAAAGACTAAACAACCAAAGTTAACGGAATACGGACTTCGAAATGATACGCAGAATGCTAAAGCTAGCGATAGCAACATAAACGAGAGGAGAAGAGCGATCCCAGAGCAGCAAAGTGGACGAAATATTAACCATAGTGACGGCCAGTAAATGTGATCTGGATAACATACGTCAAGATATCAAGGATTGCTCTGAACGAGTGTCCCAAGCAGAGGCACGCATTTCTAACAACGAGGACGAAGTGGTAACTTTGCGTGCTAAAGTTAGCTCACTGGAAACAAAACAGAAACGCTTGGAGAACCAAGTACTGGATTTAGAGACACGTTCAAGACGAAACAACGTCAGGATCATTAACTTGGCTGAGGGGACTGAAGGAAGAGACCCGTGTGTGTTTCTGGAAAAGTGGTTACCAGAAATCCTGAACATCACCCCCCAGAGCCCGATGCTAATTGAAAGAGCGCATCGAATTGGCCCAAGGAGAGAGGACAACGCTTCCCCACGTACACTGATCTTGAAATTTCTCAACTACCGGGACAAGGAGGCTGTCTTGGTGGCAGCGAAGGCAAAAGGGGACATTCGCTACAATGGACAATGGATCCGGTTCTACGCAGATCTTGCAGCAAGTGTGCAACAGCTACGAAAACGGTATGCTACGGTACGAGAAGAGCTGCGTCAACTTGGTCTGAGGAATGGCGTAACACATATGATAATATGGGAATTTCAGATCATGCGCCATGTAGTTTAGTGTATAGTGATGAAAATATGACAACAGATCCCCCTAGATGGCGATTCCAACACAAATGGTTACAAGATGAGGAATTTGTCAATTATATAGGTAAGCAAATAGATGAATTCTTTGAGATAAATACTAATCAAACATCGGCTCGAACAAAATGGGATGCCTTTAAAGCATATCTAAGAGGGCACATTATTAGCTATATTGGTTTTAAAACAAAGAAAGCAAGAAAGGACAAATTGCTCTTGGAAAATAAAATAAATAACGTTCAAAAGAAAGTCTATGAAAAAAGGGATCCTGAAGCTGAAAAGGAACTAATTCTTTTAAGGGCTGAATATGAAAAACAATCAAGCTATAAAGCAGCTGCCAGTCTTTTAAGACTGAATCAAGCATTTTATGAGCAAGGTGATCGAACAGGAAAATTACTGGCTTGGCAAATTAAACAGCTGGAAGCAAAGGTACCGATAACCTCTATTATTGACAAAGGCCAAACCATTGTGAATCCAAAAGATATCAATATTGCCTTTCGGGAATATTACCAAAATTTGTATGAAGCAGAAAAAAAGGTACCGAACAGGATATTAATGATATTTTAAACATGCTAAATATTCCAACTATACCAAATAATGTTAAAGCAGATTTAGATTTAGCAGTGAGTAAGGAAGAAATTGCACTTGCCATTGATGGACTCAATTCAGGTAAACGAGCAGGGCCCGATGGCATTCCAATTGACATTTATAAAAAATTTAAAAATAAGCTGTTAATACCACTTTTAGATATGCTAAAAGAAACTTTTGAAGAGGAAGCTCTTCCTAACACATTAAATCAAGCATTAATTATTCTTCTTCCAAAACCGGGCAAACCCCCCAACAGGTGTGAAAATATGAGACCTATTAGTCTTCTCAACTCTGACCTAAAGATAATTTGCAAATTATTAGCAAGACGAATTCAAAAAACTCTCCCAGATTTAATAAATAAAGATCAGAATGGTTTTGTAAGTGGGAGGCAGGGTTTCCATAATGTAAGACGGGTTTTAAATATTCTTTACTATAAAAAAGAAGAAAAAGATATGGCACTTCTATCACTGGATGCTGAAAAGGCCTTCGATAGGGTAGAATGGCCCTATCTTTTTAATGTACTTGAAAGATTCGGCATGGGTAACAACTTTATTAAGTGGGTCAAGATACTGTACAAAAACCCCACAGCAGAAATTTTAACAAACAGTGTTTTTTCCAAGCCTATAGAAATAAAGAGAGGGTGTCGACAGGGTTGCCCCCTTTCCCCCCTGCTTTTTATGTTAGCTATCGAGCCATTTGCATTAGCTATAAGAACAAATTCTCAGATTAGCGGAATTACTATTGGCCCAACAGAACATAGGATCTCTTTGTTTGCTGATGACGTAATCTTGTTTTTATCAAAGATCAGCTTATCAATTCCGGCAGTGTTGGAAGTAATTCGGTTATTTGGAAATATTTCCGGTTATAAAGTGAATCATACTAAGTCATCTATCTTATTGCTAAACTCAGTAGATCGAGCTAACCCTACTTCACAAATAATGCACTTTAATTTTAAAGTCGTGAATCAGTTTCAGTATTTAGGGATAGAAATAGTGCCAAATATAGAGCAAATTGTTAAAATTAATTATGAAAAAATAAAAGATGAAATTAACACCTCAATAGACCGGTGGATGAAGCTGCCAATTTCACTGATGGGAAGAGTAAATGTTCTAAAAATGATGGTACTACCAAAGCTGTTGTATTTGTTCCAAAATATTCCTCTACCACCTCCTCTGGATTTATTCACATGGTTAAAAAAAAGTATAACCAATTTTATTTGGAATAATAGTAAACCAAAACTTCGCCTTTCCCTCCTTTATTTACCATTTGATGGAGGGGGATTAAAATGCCCCAATTTTATTTGGTACCACTGGGCTGCTCAATTGCGCTCAATGACATTTTATTTCTCAAAAAAAGAGAGTACTCATTGGGTTGAAATGGAGGGACATAATTTAAAATTGCCTCTACCAATGTTTCTATATTCTGACAAAGCTAAAAATGTGCTAAAACAGATAAAAAATCCAATTTTGAAATACACACGTGGACAAAATTGTTGGTACCCCTCAGTTAAAGAAGGAAAAACCCACAATTCTCACTGAAATCACTTGAAACTCACAAAAGTAACAATAAATAAAAATGTATTGAAAATTAAATCATCAAAAACAGCCATTACTTTTGAATTGTTGATTAACATAATTATTTAAAAAAACAAACTAATGAAACAGGCCTGGACAAAAATGATGGTACCTCTATAAAAGATTGAAAACTATTTGACCAGAGTGACATGATTAACTCAGGTGTGTCATTTAATTGACATCACAGGTGTTTCCAAACTCATAATCAGTCAGTCTGCCTATTTAAAGGGAGACAAGTAGTCACCCTGCTGTTTGGTGAAAAGGTGTGTACCACACTGAACATGGACAACAGAAAGCGAAGGAGAGAATTGTCCCAGGGCATCCGAAAAAAATTATAGACAAACATCTTAAAGGTAAAGGCTATAAGACCATCTCTAAACAGCTTGAAGTTCCTGTGACAACAGTGGCTCATATTATTCAGAAGTTCAAGACCCACGGGACAGTAGCCAACCTCCCTGGACGTGGCAGCAAGAGGAAAATTGATGACAAATTGAAGAGACGGATCGTTCGAATTGTATCCAAAGAGCCCAGAGCAACCTCCAAAGAAATTAAAGGTGAACTCCAAGGCCAAGGTACATCAGTGTCAGATCGCACCATTCGTCGTTGTTTGAGCCAAAGTGGACTTCATGGGAGACGACCAAGGAGGACACCACTGCTGAAAAAAACTCATAAAAAAGCCAGACTGGAATTTGCAAAAATGCATGTTGACAAGCCACAAAGCTTCTGGGAGAATGTCCTTTGGACAGATGAGACCAAACTGGAGCTTTTTGGTAAGGCACATCAACTCTATGTTCATAGACTCAAAAACCAAGCATACGAAGAAAAGAACACTGTCCCTACGGTGAAACATGGAGGAGGCTCAGTAATGTTTTGGGGCTGCTTTGCTGCATCTGGCACAGGGTGTCTTGAAAGTGTGCAAGGTACGATGAAATCTGAAGACTATCAAGGCATTCTGGAGAGAAATGTGCTGCCTCGTGTCAGAAAGCTTGGTCTCAGTCGCAGGTCATGGGTCTTCCAACAGGACAACGATCCAAAACACACAGCCAAAAACACCCAAGAATGGCTGAGAGAAAAGCGTTGGACTATTCTAAAGTGGCCTTCTATGAGCCCAGATCTGCACTTGGGAATCCCATTGAACATATGTGGAAGGAGCTGAAACATGCCATTTGGAGAAGACACCCATCAAACCTGAGACAACTGGAGCTGTTTGCTCATGAGGAGTGGGCCAAAATACCTGTTGACAGCTGCAGAACGCTCATTGACAAATACAGAAATCGTTTAATTGCAGTGATTGCCTCAAAAGGTTGTGCAACAAAATATTAAGTTATGGGTACCATCATTTTTGTCCAGCCCTATTTCATTAGTTTGTTTTTTTAAATAATTATGTTAATCAACAATTCAAAAGTGATGGCTGATTTTGATTATTTAATTTTCAATAAATTTTTATTTATTGTTACTTTTGTGAGTTTCAAGTGATTTCAGTGAGAATTGTGGGTTTTTCCTTCTTTAACTGAGGGGTACCAACAATTTTGTCCACGTGTGTACATGGTGAGAATCTGGATTAATGTTAAAAAATATCTGAAGGAGTCAAACCCCATATCACTGTTCAGTCCGATTTGGGGAAATCAACTCTTCACACCTGGAAGGGCAGATGTTATGTTCAAAAAATGGGCATCAAGGGGACTTAAAACAATTAATGACCTTTATTCAACACAGTCAAATGATTTTATGTCTTTTGAGGAGCTAAAGTTTAGGTTTAATTTGGACAAAAAATACTACTTCAAGTATTTACAGTTAAGAAGTTTTGTTAATGCCAAGCAAGGGTGTCTTAGCAAAATTCCCCATACACAGTTAGAAAAACTGTTAATAAAGAATGCTTTGAGAAAGGGTATTATTTCAGACTTTTACAATTTACTAATGAACAGTACATCTGAAAACTCCAGTAAGAAAATAATTTCCTGGAATGAAGATCTATCAGTATCTATTAGCGAACAGGATTGGAAAAAGGCATGTAGTAAAGTCCATACAATGTCAATTAATAGTCGTCTTAGGATATTGCAATTTAAATGGCTCATGCGTACATATACAACACCTGTGAAACTAAACAAGTATAACAGGAATATTCCAGATATATGTATAAAATGTGGCTTAAAAGGTACGTTGATACATTGTGTGTGGGAATGTAGCCAAATAAAAACTTTTTGGTTAGAAATAAAAAAATATATAGAAAAGATATTATCAAAACAGTTGACTTTAGACTTCAGATTATTCATAATGGCTCTATATCCAGAAAAACATAAATTTACTAAAACAGAATCTAGTTTTATAGACTTTAGCTCATTAATAGCAAAAAGATGTATAGCCTTGAATTGGAAAAATATTAACGGACCTAGAGCCTCTCAGTGGCTAAAGCAGATGTTGTCCAGCCTACCTCTAGAAAGAATAACGTATATCCGTAAATCGAAGCAATATGTGTTTGAAAGAATATGGGGACCCTTTATTGAATTTGTTAAGGACTTGGACTTGTCAGATGGCTTGACTAACTTTTGAGTCCCTTGCACTACCATTTAACTGACTACCAAAATATGATACTTCTAAATTCTATAAGTGAAGCACTGTTCTTGGAAGGCCCTGTTCTATTGAATTGTAATTTTTTTTCCTTCTCTTTCACATTTTATTTATTCATTTTTTACATTCTTTTCCTTGTTGTTAAAAAAAAAACACACAAAAACTATAATACTGAAGAGTAAAGTCAATAATTTCTTGTATTGAAGCTGTATAACTAAAAAAAAATCTTCAATAAAAATGTATATGGCAAAAAAAAATGTACACGCAGTAGTCTGGAGTAGAGCATTTCATGTGGGTGTTCAGTGATTGATAGTTCTGAACTTCAGTACACAACTGTCATGTACAACATATGTGAAACAAAAATATAAAGAAATCTGTATGCACATGTGAGCAGGCATGACACCCCTCACTATATCTGAGGCTAGTCCACCAATGAAAATGATCAGGTTACAACTCTAAAATCTAAATTAAGAATTCAGCAATTATACAGCAAAACTACTTTTGTACTAACCTTTCACTCTGCAGGCTTGCGAGGATAGCCTGGTTCAGTTCTTCATCATCAGAAGACACGTCTGAAAGTGCAGCCATTACTGACAAATAGTTGTCATAGTTTGACAGCTGACCATGTGTTGAGGTAGAGGGCAATGCAGAACAATGACTAGCTGGAGTCCCACTTCTGTAGTGTGAGCTTGAGCTCTGGCAAGTCAGGACCAGAGTTGGATCATCTGAAGTTGATGACGTAGAAAGCTGACTGGTGGAAGGGGAGCTTTCCAGTGAGCTTACTGGCAACTGACGAGAAGAACTGCTTACTGAAGTGCTGCTGTGGTTGAGGGACATACTGCTTTGGCAGGTGAAGACAGGAGTTTCAGTTAAAGTTTCAACTACAGATGTACATTCTGGGGAGGCAGTCGTTGGACTGGTGAAACTGTCTGAAGATGCATACAAGTGTCCATCTTTTCTTAGTGATGAGCGCAGCTGTCTTGCTGGACCAGTGTTTTCCTCACCATTGTTGTCTTCACTGCTGTAGCCTGTGATATCATCCTTGGAAAGAAGAAGAAAGACAAAAACAAAGAAAGACAAAGAATTACTGCCCATGCTTTACAAGTTAAATCACCCATACAGTACCAGCATCCGCTCCTAATTTTAGCTCTCAGTTAGACACTGGGGGAGAAAGTATTGAGATCCTCAACTTAAATTACTGCCATCGCACTTAAAAAAAAAACCTCTGTTTCAAGTAAAAGTCCTGCATTGAAAATGCAGCTTCAGTAAAAGTTTGTAAATATATACAGGAAAAGGAACTTAAAATTGTTCAAAGTAAAAGTACTTGTTAGGGTAAAATATCACCTGTGACTGTTGTCCTATTCTATGCAATATAAGATGATGCATTAATGTCAACCCAGGATTTTACTGTTGTAGTTGGTTGAGCTGTAGCTTTTAAACTATTAACAAATAATTATTTTAATTATGGTATTTGCTTTCCATTTCCTCCAATAACTGATTGTTTGGATTATTGTGCCCACAATTCTCCTTTGTCTTAGAATTTTATCAACAACTAAATTGATGCATCATTCAAGCCCTAACTTCTATTTCAACTTTGCCTGATATTTTGTTATCTAGTACCCATCCATTTATCAGGAGGAGTGTGTCCTCTATTTTGTAACAAATCATATTTCAAAAGCTTTTTATATAAAACTACAAGATAGTAACTAACCTGTCATATAAATATATTTAAGTATCAAGTACCATATTTCTCTTTAAAATATGGTACAATAAATGTAGAAAGAGGCATGACAAGAAAATACTCCAGCAAAGAATAAGTTCCCCACAGAAGTACTTTAGAACTTTTGTCAGGTAAATGTACTTTGTTACATTACATTCTTCCACTGCAGTTAGTCCAACTAAGCAGTTACACTTCAAGCAGGTATTCTAGCTCTGTACTACTCTGTACATTAAAAAAAAAAAACTTTCTAAAAATAATCTTAACTACAATGCTGAAATGAAACCTAAAGAAAAACAGAGGTTACAAAGGTCAGAGGTTACTAACAATGATTTTCTTAACGCATGCATGTTTACACACCAATCATGGGATACAATTATTGTTTTATTTTTATTACTACTAGTACATCATAATGCTTTGCAGGTTATTTAAAATGTGATGTAACATACCAAAATTGGCTTTGATGGCCTGATGTAAAGAGCTTTCGATTTATATACTTTAAGGATGAGAACTGCATCCAGCTCCTGTCCAGCACGGAGTTTGGGCGAAATCAATCTGTTGCCACATGCCATCAGAAAGTCTATGCTGGAACACAATGGATAAAATTGCAAAAGGTTGGGAAAAAAATAAGATAAAATGCACAAGATTTATTGAAACTTATGCACTGCCTGTGTTTAACATTTCCTTTTTGAAGTTAGACAGAAATCCAGGACTCAAATAATCATAATCTAATTTCATTCAACTTTCACCACTGGAAATGTCTATAGATTAATAACATCACAGTGTGGCCTTGATATTAAGAAAATAAATAAATGTAGTTACCTCACATCAGCAGGAATTTTTTCTCCAAAGGCATCCCTTATTTGTTCAATGACAGTCTTCTGATCCCAGGATTTCTGGAATTCAAATCCATTCAATATATGTCCATGTTCATGTAACTGCTGCTTTGTGCGATGCTTGACGATGACACAGCTTGATGGCTTTGGAAGGAGAATGATGTCTTTGTTGAAAGTATCATGAAAGTGTGTTTTTGCCCTAGAAAACCAAGCAGATATTAGTCGTTCCTCGAGCTCTGGCCGTCGTGCTTTTAGCTTTCTTAATTTATTCATCGGAGTAAGAGTAGCCTCTGCTTTTCGCCAGTCTCTCAAAAGTTTCTCACTCACTCCTAACTTTATTTCAGCTTAATTACCACTGAATATTTTACTACCAACCTGCAGTATGTTAGAATGTCCTGCATTAGGATTTTCATATTGGGGTCATTTCTGACCCAGCCTAGAGCACCCTCTCATTGCTGTAGACGAAAATGTTTACTCCTTCATTCATGCCTGTCAGTATGCTAAATGATGTAGGGGGCTAATATGTTGCTATATGTCGCAGGACCAGCCAAACTATGAAAAAAGTGAAACTTTTAGTCCGGAAAATACGGTACTCACCTTTTTCTTGAACAGGAGTTCCAGTTGCCGAAGTGTGTCCGTGTCTGATATCGCAAAGACTGCCGTAATCCTCCAGTTCGGCCTTGTGTAGCGTTAGCGTTAACTGCTTGTCCCGCCGAAGCGACTTGGAAGTTTGCAGGTCTGAAAAGTTGTCTCATCTCACTTTCCACAGTGCTGTGAGTAAAGTTTGGTGCAGATAAACCTGTCGCCTGCTGCTCAAGCGACGACGATAAGCATGTGACCGTTTCTGGGGATGACCAGATGCTTCTTAAAACCCCAATGGCTTGCTGAAGCGCTCGGGACTCCTCTCCACCTGCCATGGTAACCGTTACCTGAACATCCCGCCCACTTGAGCTTTTTAGCCAATCACAGCGCAAAAAACGATGGACTTCCTTTTCCACTATTCTCTCTCACACATACATACATTCTCCTCTCACATACATACATTCTCCTCTCACACACATACATTCTCCTCTTACATACATACATTCTTCTCTTACATGCATATATTTCTTTGTACATATACATATATGTCTATTTATTTAGGAGAATGTATGAATGTGAAAGAAGAATGTGTGTACGTGCAAGTGTGACAATATATGTATGTGAGAGGAGAATGTACATGTGCGCATGAGTGAAAATGTATGTATGTGAAAGTAAAATGTGTGTGTGCGTGAAAATTAAAATATATGTATGTGAAAGAAGAATGTATGTGTGTGCAAGGAAAATATATGTGTGTGAGAAGAGAATGTATGTGTGTGAAAGGAGAATGTATGTGTGTGAAAGGAGAATGTATGTGTGTAAGAGTGTGAAAATATATGTGTGTGAGAGGAGAATGTATGTGTGTGAAAGGAGAATGTATGTGTGTAAGAGTGTGAAAATATATGTGTGTGAGAGGAGAATGTATGTGTGTGAAAGGAGAATGTACGTGTGTAAGAGTGTGAAAATATATGTGTGTGAGAGGAGAATGTATGTGTGTGAAAGGAGAATGTATGTGTGTGAAAGAAGAATGTATGTGAGTATGAGAGAAAATATATGTGTGTGAGAGGACGAGAATAAATTAAGTCTTGTACGGCCCCTCATACTTGTTAAGAGACTTTGATTGAGACCTTAGACTTATTGTTTGTATACATCTATGCCTGGATTAGTTAGCCTGCAGTCGAAATGCATTGTGGGTAATGTAGGCACCAGGTTCATGAAAAGAAAAGCCATCATCTCTTTTTGTTGTGCATTGATTTTGGTTGAGCTTTGTTTTTATCTGTGAAAGCTGATAGTAATAAAAAGTGCAATGCTAAATATTAAAATTACATTTACATCCATTTATGCTGAAAAAGCTGATATCTGTTTTCATTATTATATGAATTCAATGGTTTTAATTATTCTTATGTAAGCAGTAAAACAAGTACATCTCTGACGTTTATAACAAACCAAGCTGTTGTAAAATCGGTTGAAAATTGAGCAATCTACAGTGATTTTAAAATCCATGCTCCATTGACTTTAATGTTATGAGTGATCGAGCAGCCCTGTCCCAAGATGGCCGCCATGTGGCGACGTTGCTCCCCATAGGCTGACAGCGCTCATGAGCCATCTAGTGTTTGTATATATCTATGGGTAACTAGACCCACCCTGGCAGAGAATTAAATTCGTTGCCGTGGGTTGTCTAGCGCGGCTAGGCTACATTAATGGTCTTCTGTTATTTGCAGTGCTTGTTTGTACTTCTCTCAATGGAAAAAAAGATGCTGAAAGTCAACAGTTAAGTTTCAGACACATTCATGTCTTTGTAGGACAACATAGATAAATTCTATTTTAATCTTAAATTTAGCTTCAGCACATATTTAACCACTTCCAGCTCCCGACATCCTCCAAAAACTCTGCAGACCTCTTTCTGTCATGACACGCATCTTTACTGTCTGCAGCTTTTTGTTCATGACCAGCTGGACTATTAATTTGATCAGGTTGAGGGTGGAGAGTGTGATCAGAATTGCGACTACCGTTGCCTTCATAACTTCGTCTGATCGTCTTACAGTTGGGAGAGTTTCCACCTGGAGACATTTTCCTCTTAACCCTGGGTGAATGTAACTCTGGTTCCAGTTGCTGCTGCTTGAGGAAGATGCAAGAGCAGAATGTGAGGATCTGTCATAATCTGACCTTTCGTAGTGGTCAGACACAGTTTGTCTATAGTTCACATCTTCACCTTTAGCTTTTTTTTCTCTGTATCCGCAGACTGGTAGGTTATGTGCTGACGGCTTGGTGAAGGGTGTGGGCCGAGTGGATCCTCGAAAGTAGAACCAGTCTCGATGTAATTGGTACAATCCTGGCTGCTTCTGGATGTGGAAGGACCTGCATAGCGGTGTATGTAATTTCAATTATAAAAGTTAAGTAATATGCTAGAGAAATGTAGAAAAAAAACAGACAAAGTAAAATCTCCTTTCTACACACAATCTAAGCTAGTCATAAATCATATTTCCATTTACGTCATGCAGCTTTTACGTCATCCCTGACCTGACTGGACACATGGTCTGTGCTCCTCTCTGCAGGAGGGGGATGAAGATTCTGTTGGACAGGCTGGGCGGTTGGAGATGAGGGCTGCTGCAAAGACCAGCACACAGCTGACATCAGGGTCTTCCTCTGACGTATGTTCATTTGCTCTAAACAGGAGCAAACACTGCGAACCAACAGTCATTAATTAGTGATACTTCTTATATGGTATGCAGATGAAACGTATTCACCAAGTTGATCAGCAGGTGTGACATAAATGGACTGCAATAATTCATAAAATGCCAAAAAACATGCAATGAAACGGCACTATTGACTTACTGAGAGCTGTGATATTCATGCTGACTGAGTGGTGCATGCTGATGAACAGATGCACCTGATGGGCTTTCATCCATTTTGCAGCATCAAGCTGGAGCATTCCTTTCAGTATTTCCACAAACATCAGCAAATCACACACTTCTGTCTGCAAAGTTCTCATGATTGATCTGGCCCTAGAACATGAATAAACAGCAAGAAAAGTGTCTCTAGTCAACTCAAGGACATTTTTGAGCACATTTTGTTGATTTTTCACTAATATTTCAACAGTAAAGGCTCAAAAAGTGCACCTATACTCAGAAGGTCATCAAACGAGGTTGACTTCACCTTCTGGTTTCCATCTATTCAATTCTTGTCTCCTGGAAGAACCGTTCTGCTGTCTGAAAAGACAGTGAGCTAGTTAGCAACAATATTGAGGACAGTAGACTTTATTTAAAAGCAGGCAGAACTAAATTTTGTAAAGTGTGTTACAATACTGGAGGAAAATATGTGAAACAAAGAGGAAGAAAGTGGCACAAACAGAATAAACCAGACAAAAAAAGTCCTTGGTGTTACAGCAGGTGCAGATCAGGGGAAGGGTAATGAAGTGGTACGTCTCACTAGAAGAAGAAAAAAACGGGCAGTGTTTTGTCTACAGCTCAGTGAGTTGTTTGGTGGCTGGCCTTGAGTGGGTCTCTGCCATGTAGCTGATCTGGAAACACAGCAAAACCTTCAGACAAGTTGAAAGTCCAAGTTGAAGACTTTTATATGTTATAGTATTGTATATATAGTAGCATGGTACATATAAATCAGTTGATAATAACTATTTCAATATAGTGTGACATCAGAATTTCAATAAGTGAACATAGAGCAGACCGTAGTCATAATTATCACACTGTTTTTGCTTCTGCCAGAGTAGCAGAAGCTGAGGTACAGAGTCACAGTCAAGCAGTCCAGAGAAGACACGGCCTCTGTGAATAAAAACCGCAGAATGAAAGATAAAACATTTTTTATATAAAAACTGTTTCCACTGTTTGGACAATAAATCCCAATTAATCACAGTTTAGATCACTATGACTTATTCTGCAGCAGTGGAAATACTTCCAGATTGAAGGTTCGTCATTATATCACTAAAATATCAAGTTCTGACACATTTTGGTTCAGGCCAAAGTCAGTCACTCTGACTCTGCAAGGCTCCCCTTGGAGATCTTCCAACATAACATTTTCTAGCTTAAGATCTGCATATATTACCCCGACCCTAAGTGGTAGTAATAATGGAACAATAATTCATCAGTGTCCTTATTTGAGCAGTTTATTATTATGGAGAGAAAATCCAGTTCAACATAGCTGCAGGACAAAAGGCGACATTTCCTTTTTATGCAAATCTTGGAAATATCTTTTCTGGACATAGTCATAGAGACTTTTGTACAGGTACTGAACTAGATTTAACAACGCAGCCACATATAATACCTCGCAGACAGGATTTATATTAGCTTGAAGCACAATAGCTTAGACAAGCTGATACAGATTTATTGCTATTTTTTCAAATACAATTAATATAGCCCCTGTTAAATGCCAAAAGCCCTTTATTAAATGGTGGGAAAATGTCCCTTGAATAACATATTAGAGTGTCTTCTGTGGCATCACAATGTCATTCTCATTGCTAAAATTGAAGTCTATGAACAGACACTGCAAGTTAAATCAAGATCATTTAATATTATTGTATATTATATGTATGTACAGTAAATGTGCTTAAGTGATTTAAAGCCCTCCAATTTATTACAGTTGCCCTTGGAAGATGAAGCAATTTAACATGATTAGGCTCATTAACCTGTCATTTAATCTTAACTGCACTGAGAGCGGAAGAAATGCCAGTGGATGTTTCATAATTGAACTGAGGGTGAAATGCACCCACAGAGTTGAAAATCTTTATGATATCTTATAGAATGTTAACATTACTATGACATCCACACAAAACAGTATTTTTTGTTAGAAAAGAGTTAAACTGCTTACAAATTCTAGACCTACTGCGTCAATCCAGATATGGTTGGTCAGATGTTGCCTTAAAGGACAATGATGAGATACCCGACAACAGAAATGCCACGTATTCAACTATGTTAAAAAGCACAAATAGAATTGAATCAAATATTACATGCTGCCTTTAGATTCTGGTTCAGTATCATGGGTGTGAAGAAACTGAGATGTGTCTCATAAATCGAAAACAAGACACTTTGGCGTGGAAACGGTTAAAATGACTGAGAGAACTGTCAAGCGCTGCAGCTGCAGAGGAGTGAAAGAAGCCTGGAGATTTGCTCCTGAGGATAATGTAGAAATTTAAATTCGAGTCGACAGAATGGGTATTCCCAGTGAATGTCCAATTGGATGATATTTTTAGATGAACCTCCTAGACGTGGCCATAAAGAAATGGCTGGGGTTATGACTCATAGTCTTTGTTATTGGCTCTTCGGCGTCTCTCTGATGTGTAATTATTGAGTTTGAAAACAGTCACTGCTGCTTTCTTATCCAGTCCAGACTATTGTGTAACGTGAGAGGAAGCCACTGCGATGTGTGATTCTCACCACAGCAAAATTTTAAAAAAAGAAAAAAGAAAAAAAGAGAGAAGGAATAAAAAGTGAACAAACCTTTAAATACAGAGACAAGACTACAAACACGCTGTCCACCAGGGGGCAGTCTGCAGCTGTGGAAGGAGAACACAGGTGGAATCATATTTTATGATAAAGAGGAAATTTCACAAGAACGTGCTTTGTGCCAGTGTATTTGGGGTCAGACTGATTGCGTTAATGTCACAAGATATGGTCAAAAGTGAGAAAGTGGACTGGCAGTAAATAATAGAACAAATTAATAAACAGGTGAAAGAAGAAGAGGACATGTGAGGGTGTATATAACCTGCATGCCTCTTTGCAGAAGAAGGAAGAAAAAATGGTGGTGTGTTTCCCGCCAACGGCCTCTGCATAGGAAACAGGCAGATAAAAAGGTTTCACCGGCTTCAGTGGGGTTCTGTAATGCAGCTCAGCGTCTACATCAAAGCCCATTACATTTGAAGAATGCCACAGCTTTTCTGTACTAAATTGATCCATCGGCTCGTGCTGACTCCCTGCCTGTGTATGACTGAGCAGGGATGACAGGCGTTTTGTAGGAGTTATCGCAAAGGGGGAATCGGCTGTGACTCTATGTGTGCGCGCATATTACTGTGGCTGCTGTTAAGAGGACCAAATTATCTCGCAGGGATAGAAAGATTAAGAAAATCCTCCACATATTGGTTAGTTGGGAGAGAATTCAGGGGGAAAAAATTCAACTTGTGTAAGGTGAGGGTCAAGGAGCGATGCAACAGGAAGAATGGTTGCTTCAGTCCTGAAAAGCATATGAAGACAAACAAGAGTACGAATCCTTAATAATTATCCACCATAATTATGGAACAACTCACTGGGGTTTCTACTAAAATAGACTAGTCTGCTCTGCGTGCCATGTAGAACAACAGTAAAAGAGCCACAGAAGAGCATCGCAGGACGGAAGTGGCTCTGTCGTCATAGGAACAAAACACCCAGCCGCGCGAACCTCAGTGTCAAGAATAGGATTATCAATTAGGAAATTGAGAAACTTTGTCTTTGAAGTGAAAAGCACTTTGTTTACCTTACGCAGCATGAAAGACAACACGCAGGGAGCTAATTCCTGCAGATATAAGTGTGGTGAATTGGAGCAGAGTGAAGGAGTGGGGAAGATAGTGGGAAAGAGCTCAAGTTGCCAAATCTGTGTGTGTGTGTGTGTGTGTGTTGTGTTCAGTGCCCCCCTTTTTCCAGAGATTAGGGTTTTTCGGGATGTGTGTGTCAGTATGTGTGCTCTCTTGTGGGTCTGAGGCTGATAAACCTTGCTTGTTTCTGTCTTTGTATAATCCCCTTGAGTGTCAACAGGGTGATAAACCCGTGAGTACGCTCTTGGGTGTCACTGCCTCCGAGAGCCGAGGTAAACACATTGGCCACCTGCATCTGCTAGAGCCATGGGACACATCATAAATACTTTGATGTAAAGAAACACACACATACACACAAAAAAACTGCAAAAAAAGACAAAGAGACCCAGCACAGACAGAAGCATTGTGTCGCCGGATTAAGCCACAAAACTCTTTTATTTCTTCCTCTAAAAGCTCCTTCTTCTCTCCCCCACCCCACAAAAGAAGACACTTGATGATTCAGAGCTTTACACTTATGATTTGCGAGGGGAACAAAAGAATTTGACCTTCCGTGTTGCACGATTGACAGTTTAACATGTCAAAAAAGATGGATTAGCTATCCCCTGGCCTCAACAAATGTCTCTCAGGTAACAGTGATGGAGATTGAGTGAGTTAGAGTGGAAAAACTACACATGGGTGTTCTTCATATTCAGGTGATTCCTGGTCGGAAAAAAAAAAGAAGAAAAAAAACCACAAAAAACAAATGAAGCAGATCAGGATCACCTGCTGGCAGATGAAGGACAGAAGAAACAGGAGGCAGGGGGGCACTGCAGGAGATATGATGCCAAGTAACTGGCTCACTGATTCGAATTTGAGCTGCCGCCTGTGGAGACACACACCTGGCTGTGGAGGGGTATGTTGCATGAGGACAGGGAGGAAGACAGCCAAATGCAATAGCATTAGGTCATACCCAGAGACATTTGGAAGTAGTAGGAATGCTCGTGCGTGCTCATTGTTACTTCTTAGATGTTCGAAGTTGTGTGTCCAAGACCAGCTGCAGGCTCCAAGATAAGTTTAATTCAGTGTGTTTGCACAGGCAAGATGACTAAGTTAGTGGGAAGCTATGCCGCATCCCACAGCAGGATGTGTAAGCCAGATGAAATTTGGCACAGCCTGGTTCACCAGTTCTGAATAAAGTATCACCAGAATGTGTTTCTGCTGTTTTTCTGATGTGTTTCTTTCTATCGTGTCCTCCAATCTGCCATGTAGATCGTGAAAACCCCTTAAAATCTCACAATCTTCCCCTATGAAAACTGTAAAAAAAAAAAAAGGCCAGGCTGAATTTTGGGTATAATTGATCCACAATAAATCTAGAGTATTTTGGTGGAAAGGTGTATAAAATTGCTCTTAATTGTAATGAACATTTCTGTTTTGACATCATATAGATTCAATAAAGACTTGATATAAACTGAAACACACTATTCAGAGATTTTCCGGTAGGGATTTAAGCTACACATTATGATTAAATTGTACACTCAACAAAAATATAAACGCAACACTTCTGTTTTTGGTCCCATTTTTTATGGGATAAACTCAAAGATCTAAAACTTTTTCCACATAAACAATATCACCATTTCTCTCAAACATTGTTCACAAATCTGTCTAAATCTGTGACAGTGAGCACTTCTCCTTTGCTGAGATAATCCATCCCACCTCACAGGTGTTCCATATCAAGATGCTGATTAGACACCATGATTAGTGCACAGGTGTGCCTTAGACTGCCCACAATAAAAGGCCACTCTGAAAGGTCCAGTTCATATTTTTGTTGAGTGTATTTTCCCTCAGCTAGAGAAGGTTTTTGCATCTTTCTGCTTATTTTCTGGTTTTACACCATGAAACTTAACTGTTTTGGTTCAGTCTCACAGAATAAACATCTGCTTATGTCTCCAGTCATACCGGGCAGCTGCTTTTAGTGAGAGTGGAAAAAAAGAAAAGAAAATAAAAAAGCAGCTTAATGCTACCTGCCAAGCAGCAAATGGCAGATGGACTCAGTTAGCAACTAGCTAATGAACATGATGGAGCATTTACCAGCTAAAGAACCACGTTTTGAATAGTGGTGACTAGATTTTTTTTTTTGTAAAAGGTGGCCTCCAATTTTGAAAAGAGCCTTAAAAATGCTTTAAATGTTCATTCTTTCTAACTGCCAGCAGAGGGTGACTCCTCTGGTTGCAAAGAGAAATCTGATTACATTGAAAGTTGATTAGAAAATGACCCTACTTGTCTCTTGATCTGTTTACTCTATAAATATTTTCCTATAGTCTAAATCAGCGGTTCACAACCCTGTTCCTCAGGACCCCATGTCCTGCATGTTTTAGATCAGGGATGTCAAACTCATTCCTCAAAGGGCCGGTGTGGCTGCAGGTTTTTGTTCCAACTAAGCAGCATCACACCAGACCTGACTCATTTAATCAACTGATCTCAGTCTCCAGACAGGTGATTGGTCAGACTGTGTGCTGTAGATATGTTGGAACTAAATGCTGTAGCCTAGAGCACACAGTCTGACCAATCACCTGTCTGGAGACTGAGATCGGTTGATTAAATGAGTCACGTCTGGTGTGATGCTGCTTAGTTGGAACAAAAACCTGCAGCCACACCGGCCCTTTGTGGAATGAGTTTGACATCCCTATTTTAGAGGCTTCCCTGCTCGAACACACCTGACTCAAATGATCAGCTCATTATCAGGCTTCTGCAGAGGCTTGATGACGAGCTGATCATTTGAATCAGGTGTGTTGGAGCAGGGAAGCATCTAAAACATGCAGGACATGGGGTCCTGAGGAACAGGGTTGAGAACCACTGGTCTAAATAACTAGCCTACAGACTTTTTGAATACAGCATTATGTTTATTTGGTAAATTATAGTCCCATTTAGAGTTGAATAGAGGATTGAGGTGAGTTTTCAGAAAACTGTACCTTGTAATTGACAGGTTGCCATCTTTGTGGCTTATGTTGTGTCTAGTTCTCGCTCATTACACCAGTTTCAAACGACAATGATGATGTCACAGTCACTGTTGGAGACCAAAACAGAACCAAAAGGACAGTGATATATGGACATATCAGGTCACCAGCAACACAAGTTCAAATCAGTGCAAATGTCTGATCAATACTAGTGTCTTAACCGTATAAATTTTAGAATATGATGAGACATGGATGTAGTATTCATAGCCTGTTCTGCCGGTCCAGGTGGTCAAAACATGCTTCTATGGAAAGAACATGAAAACTGAGCATCAAGGCTTTAAACCAACAGTCCTTTAACTGCAGTAATTGTTCATTTCTTTTACTTGTGTTGAGTTAAAATAATTTTAAAACTCTTTAGCAGAACATGTTAGAAAGTTTTTGACTCCTGTGGTGTTCACAAGTCTGACCAAAGTCATGAAGCACGGAGAAGGATAGAGACAGATATTTCTGCTTAAAGAAAGGATGACAGGAAGTTGGGAGACATATGAGAGATAACTTCTGAATAATGACCATCTGAATATTAATGAAAAGCGGTGTGAAAGATCATATCTGCAACAAGTTCCAAGACAGTGGAGAGGATAATGATCACGATAAAGATGATGAAAGAAGGAATTAAGTAGCTCGAGAAAAGTGAGAAGTAGTGGGAAGAAGGGATTGGAGGAGAAAGCCAAGATAAGATGACAGAGCGGTTCAGAGGGTAGTTCGATTTGACGAATGTGCACATTTCAGTAAATACAGTGATATCAGTCTATTTGATCTCTTCACCTGGCGGTCATAATTTTACCAGTGGCAAGCCATCGCGGCGTTGTCACAGGAAAGCACGTCTCACCTCTGACGATCTGGGATTTAATTTCATCGCAAAGCAAAGATGTTTCTGGTAGATAAGGCAACGTCTGAATGGAGGCAGCAGAAAGCAAAGCTGTCAGTGGATGAGCTCATATTTACTGCTGAGCCTCATTACAGTAAGTCCCATCACAAAGGAACATTGTACAGCAGCAAGAAGAGGTGACACGCCAAATGAGACATGAATATATGAGAGAAAAAGGATGGCACAATGTGGAGTTTTGGCATCATGAAGACAGTGACTAACTGCTCCGATATGAAGCACCACGGCTGAACACGGGGAGCTTCTCGGATTTTGATGTTCGGTTGTCATGGAGCTGAAGCGGTCAGCCGTGGTTACATTGATAATCTGCTCACTGGGCATTTCTTAATTAGATCACTGTTGGACACAGACATCCTGTGTATTCAGAAACAATATCCAAAGTGTGTGTGTGTGTGTATGTGGGTGTGCATGTAAATATAATAGTGTCTGTCTCTACATCAAATATATCCTTCTATTAGTGTGTGTGTGTGTGTGCATGGGCCTCTGAGGATGTGTTTTCAACCTATATTTTCCCTGAGCCTCCCTGAGGCTGCTGCACAAAACTCTTGACGTCAGCATATAGAAGCAACCAAACAGTCTTTCCATTTCTTAAGCAGGCAGAGACTCATTTATCACTATTTCGACTTCTCTCACTGGAAAATGCTCCACTGTGAGGCTGAATTTGCTTTGCTAGGCCAAGTTTTAAAGAGTCAACAGTCCATGTGGTCATTTCTGATAGATGAGACATGATCCGTGCTAATGATGAGTGACAGCGGCCCGGACACACACAGCTACATCTTTCTCCGCAGTGAGGTCCCACTCACGAAGCAGCAGGCGCAAAGTTAGAAAGCTGCATTAAGTTCGCTAAATCTGCGCATCCTGACAGGTGACCGCAGGGCACTCAGTGTGAATATTCATTTGGAGGAAGTTCATCTTTTCCTTCCTCACACCCCCCTTTGTTTCATCATGTGGTGGATGGGCAACTTTAGGAGGAGAACTTCAACAATACATTCCCTCCGACATCTGAGGAATGTGTTTCTTTCATAGTCTCCCACAAAGAGATGTGGAAGTTCTCCACAGCTATTTCTCACTGGGGTGAGAACAGACTGAGGGAGCTCCTGCTTTGAGCGGTTGTAAGCATCGGGTGGTTCGAGTGTATGTGCACATTTGTGTCTGAATATTCATGCTACCACTGTGTGTTTTGTATCTGTTTTGCATAAGGGAACACTTACAGAGACATGAGGCTACACTCACAAAGAGCACAACAAAGATGAAAAATTATTCCAGTCATTGAAATATCACAAGGAGACATTCAGGCATGCATGTCATCGTATATATCATTACAGAGCGGGAGAGCACACTGCTATGTACGCACATACACATGTTCTCTCACCGCGCACACAAAGACACGCGGTGGAGCTTTGTGAGTGTGGTGCGTGTCTTCGGTGAGGGATTTGCAGAAGATAGCAGTGAACATAGCGCAGGATTTCTGTCATCATTGAACACATGGGGAGAGGAGTCTGCCTAGACAGCAGCATTGACAGATTGCATGAATAATTTAGGAACAAAGTGAGAGGCCTCATAGACCTCTGAATCACTACCAATGACAGCTGCCTGCTCTGACTTTGGCTCCCCTCTCATCTTTTTTAATGCATATTATTTCCATAAATTCCTCTTCTTACATCTCTAAGTTGTGTCTGGACACAAAGGGCATAGTGCCAAATCTGGTGACATACAAGCATCAGCTAGGGCCTTAGCGTCGCTGCAACAAAACTTTGACAAACCAAGAAACGGTGGCCTCGAGATTGTTTCTTGAAATAATTAAATCCAAAGTGGTTCAACTCCTTGTTGAAAATGTATCTGGAGGACATGTGGATGAGCTGAACTGGAGATAAATATCATTACAGTATTAGTGCAGATGATAAATGGGACATAATAAAAGAGATTCACACTTAGATCATCAGCATTCTGTAAAAGATGGCAGACGGCCGTTATTGATTTGCAATTTGTGCGCTGATGTAATTGAAGAATGATGATTGGATGGCTTTTTTGATTTCAAAAAGAGTTGGAGAGAAAGAGGTTGGATTAGAGAGGGTAGGAAATTAAAGGTGGTGCAATGCAGAGGTCCAGAATGAGTCAAACATTAGCTCTGTGCTTAAGCTATTAAGGAAGCAGGAATTGTCCAAATTACAGATGAATAACTACCTTCTTGGTTCCCCTCTTTCACAGTCGAAAATGGAGGAAGAACATCTGTTTTTTTGTTTTTATTTTTCAGCACATGTGCCATATCATTATTCACTTCTGCATAATCATCACTACTGGGACACAATAGCTTTGTTTATCGTGTCATTATTTAGCCAGCAGAAGTACTTTACAAACAGAAGCTACTCCGAGAAAAACTTTCTCAGTGCTTTGATGTGCCTCATTTTACTTTGGATCACATCCAGGCAATGTTTTAATTATGATACTGCATGTACACTACTGGGGAGAGGTTTCAGGCTAGAAAAGTAAAGTAGCGATTTCAAAGGCAATGTCATGAATAGTTTTTATTTATCAGTTGACTTCATGCTAGTCTGGTAAAAAGACAGAAGAACCTACATCAAATCAATGTATGATGCACAACAGTAGTTCTTTTTAGTGTACCTGCACACAATATTTCAAGGTACTTGGCAGGTAGATTGTTCCAAATATCTTGGCGAAGTTGCCAGTTCTTCTGTCGAGTTGCTTCCATCTCTTATCCCTAACTGACTCCAAAGTGTTGAAAACAGGGCTCTGTGGAAGCTGTACCATCTGTCAAGGACTTTCTTGAGACTACGCTTATGTTTGATGTTGTTGTCGTCAAGCTACAAAATGAATTTGGGACCAATCAGACATCTCCCTGCCTAAAATTTGGAATGGTAAATGTACATACTAAAGCTAGACCAGTATATCAGCCTACATTTGGAGCTACTTCATGTCTGGGGCATTAAGTAAAAGCAAACTGCAGGAGGGAGAAGTCAATCTAGATTTGGGTAAGTCAAAGATAATGTTGCTTTTACACAGTTCCAGTCCAGTTAAACTCAGTTTTCGCTTTATGGTGCCAATTTACAGCATATGTCATCTCAGCGAATGTGCCTAGTGATTTAGAGACCTTACAAATGTTTGCAGAAAAACCCAACACATCTAAAGTCTCCTTTGGATTTCCTTTGAACAAGCACTCAGGGACATTGGGAAGAAAAATATCCCCTTTAAACCTCAGGAAAAGGCTGCAGATTTCCCACCAGAGAACACTGACAAGTTTCTCTTTCAAGTGTAAAATGTCCCTTATTAATTGCATATTAATTACCTAAACCTAGATCCAAATTTCTGTAGCACAATTTGTTTTTTATTTGTTGACTGATATATACACACTATACCGCTCAGTGCCTTCTGGTGCATTAAATGGATACCTTATTACGAGGCATTTACAGGGCTTTATTTATGTTGTTGTTGACCAAACTGCCCACCATTGCACAAAGCAGATTAATGCATGTGCATGGCTTTTATTTTCCTGTGCTGGTTCACTTTTGTTTACAATAAGACCTGGACTTTATTTACTGAAAGCTGTGAGAGTAAATTCCGATCTGCTAGAGATTCACAATGTCAGTAAGTTTGCTTTATCATGCAGTGCAAGTACACACACACACACACACACACACACACGGACACACAACACACAAACATAATATAGCCTATACCCAACAAACGTTGAAGTTGTTAGGCGGGCGACAAACTGGCCCACTTCACTGCATCATGTTTGAATTTAAGCCAAGCTGCAAGGGTTGATATATTCACTTGAGCTGATGATTAAAGACGGTTTAAAACCCTGTCTGGAGTGTGTGTTTGTGTGTGTATGTGTGCGTCACAGAGAGAGAGGCTGAGGGTGGGATATGGTAGTCAAAAAGGATTGCCGGCTGCAGCATCAATGCCTGCAAGCGTTTGGCTTGGTGTTAACTTTGGACAACTTGCCCCAAGAGCAGCGACTTCAGAAGTGTGTTTCCAAGTCACTTCTGCGAAGCAAAGAAAAAAAACAATCAAGGTACACACAGGCCAAATCCCACTAGGCACTCCATAATCCTCATAGCCTTTATTACAGAGTGACCTTTTTATCTGGTTTTTTTTTTTAAATCACCAAATCCAATGATTTTTTTAAAATGGCCTTTTTGCACCAGAAGTGATTAGAAGCAGGAATCCTGTTCCCTGTGTCACGTACAGAGGGACTGGCAGACAGACCTACTGTAATCTGTATTTTCACCCCCCTCTCCTTGCCCACCTCATCCCCCTTTCAAAGAGGAAGTTGAAGGTTTATTAGAGTTGGTGGCCTGTGATTGTGTTTTAATGAGAGAATGACTGTGGAGGGCAGATAAGGCACCCGGTTAGGGCTGAGAGGTCCTTGGTGGGATTAGAATAATCATCAAAAAACGCCATGTCTTTAAAAAACACACAATGGAACAGGGCTGCTCCTGTCATCCTCCACTCCTCCGCCCATTCATCCCTCCATCCCTCCCCATTCCTCCACCCCCCGACACCAGTCGGCCAATTGACATTCCAGTGTGACGGTCCGCTGCTTGCAGTGGAATGTGACATTTCCTCTCATCACTCTCTGTACCGAGCCAAATGTGCAGTTTTACAGATTAGACAGGGACAGTGAGAAAATGTGAAGATGGGGGCAGTGTGGAGAGGAGATGTGATAGATGTGAGAGAGTGAGGGGGCATAGACAGCAACACAGAGAAAGAGAGTAATGGAGAGAGATAAGGAGGCATTCAAGGACTGAATTCATGCAAACTCGTGATAATGAGGCCTTCAGACACAAGCAGCATCATTAGTCGTCATGATTTCACAAACGCTTTCTTCCTGTGTAAACTTTATTTGCATGTTCCCCATTTAATGTCAGCAATCAGCTTTGATTTCTCATTATGGAAATCAGCAGTGTGAGTGGGCTAAACATCATTGTACTTTTGATTTAGGTTTCCTATAAATGTCACATATTAATGAGACATTAGTAGTTGATATGCAAAGACAACAGACTGTAACACATCAGTGTTGTTCATATGCAGAGCATTGTGTGTACCTGGAAAGTTAAAACCTGTATGTACTTGGGGGAAGTATAGTAACAAGCTGGCATTACATGATTTTATGGCCACCTTTGGGGCAGTAGAAACTTCAAGCGTTAAACAAAACTTGACACATTATCATTTTATAAAATTGTAAACCAAGCTATAGCAAATAATTCAACTCTGACCCACTGCATATACTGTACATACTATTTATCACATACCTGTTTCTATCTCTGCATCTGTTCCATAACACTATTATGAATCTACCTCAAGTATATAAGTTATCAATTCTTCTGTATTTATTGTTTAATAACAGTATTTGCATTGGTTCACTGTAATTTCGCACTAATATTCTGGTTCCTTTTAATTTTCTAATTTTTGCTCTGAAGCTCTGCTGCACTTTAAACATGTTCTTTTATACTTATTTGCAATCATATAAAATCATTTAACACTCATTTTCCTTCCATAATCTGTTGCCCTTGTTTAAATACATGGATGTTTTGTTAAGTGCTTTGAGAGCTGAGTAAGAACCTGAGTCAAATACCTTGTATGTGTTCACATTTCTGGCCAAAAACACTTAATTCTAAAACAATTGCTTATCTACCCATCTAGAAGACAGATCAGCATTATCAGTTTTTCAGATTTGAGGTTCTGGGGCCTCATTTATAAAGCTTGCGTACGCACAAAACAGGGCTAGAAAGTGGCGTAAATCACAACCTTTGCGTAGAAAGTGGCGTACGCTGTGTACGTTGTGATTTCTAAAAACAAACTTGGCGTGAGAATGTGCGCACCGGTGCGCCAACTTTGATGCTTGCTTAAGCACATTTTGGAGACAGAGGGAACGGCAGTGCCGGAGGGTGAAGTGGTGAATTGAAACCAGATTGATCTCAAACCTTTATTGTCATCACGTATTAGACTTGTAGAGCCGGATAATCATAAACCCTCACTGTTGTAGATGTTCATATAGTGCGTCATTCGGTCTACGACTGTATTTGCAGAACTATGTTAATATATCAAACTTCCATCTTCAAATGATATAATAGAGTGGTGAGTGGCACTGATTGATTACTAATTTGGAAAAGGCATGTGACAATCAGTCCAATAGCTGATCAAGCGGATAAATAGTGGGTGACAGTCGTGCGTAATGTGGCACAATGGATGCGCTGGCATTGCTGGAAGATCACGTTAAGAATGGAGAGAGATTTTAGGGATCACGGGGATTTCCTGGCCCATGATGACTGGCTAATAAGCCGATTCCGATTCCCTAGAGCAGTACTCTTGGATCTATGTGCTGAACTGGGCCGTCTTAGACAGACCCACCCGCCGAAACCACGCCATCCCGGTACAGACACAGGAGCTGATGACTCGGGGGTTTCTGGGGACACCGGCTCCTTCCAGTGGGAAGTGGCCGACAGGTATGTGTTTTATATGAAGAATATATGAGGTTACATTTGTTGTCTAAATCCTATCTGGGTCTGATATAGTTAAATGATGTCCTTTAGGTCTGGGATATCACAACTATCCCTCAGTGCAATGATGCCAGCTGTTTTGGATGACATTATAAACATGACCAGTCAGTACATCAGGTTTCCTTACACTGTGGGTGAACAGGCCAACATTAAACGGCAATTTGCAGCAATGTCCGGTTTCCCAAATGTAATCGGCGTAACTGACTGCACTCATGTTGCTGTAAGGGCTCCGAGTGAAAATGAATTTGTCTATGTGAACCGAAAATATGTACATTCAATCAGTGTACAAATTATTTGTACATCGGACATGATCATAACGAAAAGACTGCAGGCCGGCGCTGCATAAAATGCCGTGGATCAGCGGCTTATTTATATGCAGATACATTCATGAGTTACTTTGCATTGACCATTCATGGTAAAATGTGGGTGTGTTGTGGGCGGAATGTGAGGTGGATCCACCTGTGCAATCTTCCAGCTGGTGTGTGATTGATAAAGAAATTGCATGCAGCTGTTCTTACGCACAGTTTTATAAATCAGGGGCGCAGGGCATACGTCCATTTCAGATTTTCGGCATACTCAAACTCTTAGTATGGATCCTACGCAATGTTTTATAAATGAGGCCCCTGGTCATCTGATAAATGTAAGTCCCTCTTCTTTCAGCTCAGCTTGAGATCTTAATGAAAATCTGAGATATATTTCAAAGTGTTAGCTATCAACAAGTTGTGATTTCACAGAAAGAAAGAAAGAAAGAAAGTGTTTGCTGCATGGCCCTGCAAACAACAACAGTCACTCGGGCCGAAACACAAAGGTGCCGTGGAGGGCGCTGTGTAACTTTCATTCGAATTATCAAACAGAGAGAACCCGAGTGTGATAAGGTGACAAAACCCCGTGGGGACGGGGATATGTGAACTCTGTTCAACTGGAACTCTCCCTTATTTACTTCTCTTTAAACACTGTTTAAATCACACCAGCTAATCTGAAAGGCTTTACCAGCATTGATGTGTGTGTGTGTGTGTGTGTGTGTGTGTGTGTGTGTACAGTCTGTGTGTGTGAGAGAGAGAGAGAGAGAGAGGAGGGGATAGAAAGAGAGAGAGAGAGGTAGAGTTAGTTTAAGGCCTCTCTCTACAGGGAGAGGGGATTATGTTTCTCTGCTGTCATGTGTTCTGACATTCAGAATGTTATTAAACTTCAATAGGCTGAGCTCAGGGTTCACTGATTACTCTTACTGGGGCTGAATCCATTATTCAGGGTTTACTTCACACCGTGTGTTTACCAAAATCACAATCACACCCGCACACCTCACACACTGCTGCGTATTCACCTGCACATGCACTCATTTGTGCATACATGCATTTATGCATAACCCCTTTCACATAGTTATACACACATTCCAATAAATGCATTATGCTAAATTTACCATTGCTGCAGTGATGCTTTTTAGGTAATGTGACTGTCTTAGCAAATTTGATTTGTGTGCCTACTAAATATGCATTGGACGTGTAGGAAAGGGCTGAAATTTAGAGTTAAGAATGTTTCTGTAGTGATGTGAATGTCTTTCAAGTGAACTCTGACACTGAGAATGAGAAGAGAAAGAAATTGCCCTCTCACAGCTCCCAGCAGCTACACCGGATCCTGATTGGCAGAATGAAAAATGTCTCTTGTTTCAAAGAACAGTCCTTTTTCAAGGAATGGAAATAGCAATCAAAGTATTGCTCGGCAGAAAAGAGGTATAAGTGAGGAATTTTGAACTATTGAGTAAAACATTACATTGAAATGGAGGGTGTTTCCTGCTCCTTAGTTCTTGACCCGATCCACGAGAGTGATTGGCTGGGAGTCTGCCTGGGCTGTGAAGGGAGGCTCCCCAACTTTGATCACTGTGGAAAGTAGCCCTGCTCCATAATCCCCTCATCTGTCATGCTGTCTGAGGTGATGTGGGCTGCCATACATCTCCCCCTCACTCCCTGTCCTGCTCTCCTGTTCCTACCTGTCTCCAGCTCCTGTTTACTAGCTCCATCCATCTTTCCCACAAGGCCGTCGTCTGCCTTCGTACACTGACACAGACAGTTGGGAAACAGAAGACGAGAAGTGAGGCGCAGGGTGCCAGCGTTCCCTCTAACTTCAGGAGGGATGGCAATACAGCAACTTTTCTCTTCTCACAACAATGGGGAAGCACATATCTCAAACAGGCACACTTAATCTTGAGCACTGGACTAACAGGCTCTGTGTCATGATTGACTGTCCCTTTCAGCCAGTCCCTGAGTGACCCTCAAAACCACGGAGACGTGAGAGGACCAATAAAACTCTAGCTGGATAATAACTCATCATAACCTCATACGTTTTCATTTACAGCGCAATATAACCGCTCTAGCAGTTATAAATCAGCAGCTAATGGGATAAGTGGAGCTTCAAAATATGAGTCCTGATGTGTGTACTGACCACTGGTGCTAAAGTGCTCAAGTCACATTTAACGTGATTCCTCCCTCAGGCCAGTTTATCTTTGTCTGTCTGCATGTATACTGTGGTTAGAAAGTGACTTTTTATGTTGTGTCAGTGCCTCTGCTCCACTGCATAAAGAGTTTAAAATTATGTTTTAACTTTTGCTGTTAATTCAAATGTTTTAATTCAGTTTTTAAAAAATGTAACTAAACAGGTTAGTACAACTTAGCCCTCATCTTACAAGCGTATTTGACACAGTCAAGTACAGATGGGTTGAGAAAGAATGAAACTACCATAAGAAACATCTAGTATAGAAAAATATTGTCTTTATTCTCCTAAAACCATTAATAGCTGTTGAATTAATGTCATCAGAAAAACACAGAATTTTAGAATAGTTACAGGTCATTTGCAAATTGTTTTAAATACACGAGTCACTCCAGAATTGGAGGACATTGAGGCTTCAGAATTTTGGGAAAATATACCTTATCTTTTACAATTACAGTGATTGGTCAGACCATACATGTATAGAAGACAGCACCACTAGTATTTAGTCTTCTATATATATCTATGGTTGGGATGTCTGGTAGCATCTGTGGCTGTGCTTGTTTTTGGAGTAAAACACGGTAAGAAGATAAACACTTTTAACCAGTAGCGTTGTTTTGTTGTACATTAAGTCAGTGACTTGTGAAGAGTTGTGATTTTTTGTGTTTAAGCAGTTGGTCCGGACCTTAGCTGGCTAAGCAGCTAAGTTAGCTAGCGGGCTAATTAACGCAGGTGGCTAACTTACCGCTGAACCAGGGGTGTCTACATGATACGCAGGTATACCCACTAGAAAATTTTCCAAATTTCCATATAACCACTTAAAAATGCGCAAACATATGTATCAGTATGTTTTTTGACATAATGTTCACTTTCCCGTTCATAAATTCATCTTCTCTGTGTCAGGAAGCGGTGAAGTTGTATGGGATGGGGGAGGTGTCTAGCTGAGAACAGGGCTCACTAAAAGGCGGACCGCAGTCCGGATCCGGACCCAGACGCCACCTATATATGGAGAAAGATTACTTTCAAAAATATTCATCCACGATTCTAACCATTCGTAATGTTAAACATTTGTATGTTAATATTATACATTATACATGTATCATGTAAAGCGCTTTGGATAAAAGCGCTATAAAAATACAACCATTTACCATTTTACCATTTAATGAAAAACTTGTACACATAATTCTGCTGTCAAATGCATGAGTTTGATAAATTTAGGGTTAGGATTGTTTTTACGAGTATGAAACTAAAAGTTGTGAGTGCAACTCTAATTTCTACGACTACGAAGTCTTCCCTGTGAGGACGAATTCAAGTTTATGGGTACAAGTAGAAAAGCCCTGAAATGACGTCACATAGGTCACAGGGAAAGGTAATCGAACACAGATTGCTCCAAACGCGCATGCGCCAAAGATGGCTGGCAGCGGTGGACCGACTGGGGCAGGTGACACGTCACAGGTAAAGTAAATAACACATCCAACTTTTTGTAATTTATTTATTTCATGAAATTGTACTGTTTTAATTAATTGATATACAGTTTATGGACGAAAGACGGTACTGCTTAGCTTGCATGCTAACGAGCCGGGCCGGTGACATGGGCTGGAGGCTAATTAGCCTTCTAATGCAAGGAGGCTAATGAGGAGGCCAAGGAGGCTTAATAACAAAACAAACATAATTTGAGATTATGAATCGTGGCAATTGGCGTATGAATCAGCCCATTGTACAGCCTGAATTGCTGTAAATTAAGTCCAGGTTTAGTTCTTTGCAGTTTACAATGAATCTCGCGGAGAGTCAGTCAGTGGATCGATGGACTATCATACACATATTATGACGTGTGTATTTTCATTGTTTTATCTGCCATAAAGCTTGATTTTACTGGTTATGGGGCACGTTTTTGTGGCGGTTATTTTCAGTTAGGTAAAGTTGGAAAGATATTCTCAGATTCGGACTTCCGGCATCAATAACTCATGAGATATATGTTGTCAAAACATAAACGATACCTCTTTCAAATCGTTGTAAGCTAGACAATGTGCTACAAGGGCAATTTTATCAAAAGTCGCTGTCTTTAAAGCTGCAGAAATAACATTGGCGTCTGTGCACAGCTGGTGGTGTGGCAGTGAACAGGGACCGTCTGCAAATAGCAAAACCGCTGCAACAGTGAAAAGAGACATAAAAAATAAAAAAATTCCTTAAAATTCAGATTTTTCATTTAGCACCAAACAAAGAGTTGTAGTATGACTAGCCGCAGCCCATTCATGGCTACAGCGATTTTAGTGGCTCTACAGTGTATAAGAGTGAAGTTATTGAATATCTGTGTAGTGTCTCTTTTTTTCTTTAAATTATAATAAAGTGTGATACGAAAAGTTTGTTGTGCTAAAAATCTCAAAGATATCAAGTTGAACATCTGGATGGAGGTTGATAAAAGTTGACCTCCCTTCATTTCTCTGGAGCCGACTCCATGGATTTTAGGGATGCTGGATAAGACCGGGGCTGCACAGTGATCTAGTGGTTAGCACTTTCGCCTTGCAGCGAGAAGATCCCCGGTTCAAATCCCGGCCTGGGATCTTTCTGCATGGAGTTTGCATGTTCTCCCTGTGCATGTGTGGGTTTTCTCCGGGCACTCCGGCTTCCTCCCACAGTTCAAAAATATGCTGAGGTTAATTGGTTACTCTAAATTGTCCGTAGGTGTGAATGTGAGTGTGATTGTGTGTCTGTATATGTAGCCCTGCCACAGACTGGCGACCTGTCCTGGGTATCCCCTGCCTTCGCCCGAGTCAGCTGAGATAGGCTCCAGCACCCCCCGCGACCCTAGTGAGGATAAAGCGGTGTATAGAGAATGGATGGATGGATGCTATACAAGGACGTTTTTAGAGCGACTTTCTATATTATCATGTTCTTTGGACAACATGCTTTACTATGACGTTTTTAGAGCGACATGCTATATATGATGTTCTTTGGACAATATGCTATACAATGATGTTTTTAGAGCGGCATGCTATTTTATGACGTTCTTTGGACAACATGCTTTACTATGACGTTTTTAGAGCGACATGCTATTTTATGCCGTTCTTTGGACAACATGCTTTACTATGACGTTTTTAGAGCGGCATGCTATTTTATGACGTTCTTTGGACAACATGCTTTACTATGACGTTTTTAGAGCGACATGCTATACTATGACGTTTGTTGGGCGACATGCTATCCTATAGGTCATTGACAGACACCATGGGGAAACTGGTGTCTGTCTCCTTCAAAATGACTAAGAGAGTCAGTCAAACCTCCCAGACTCCCACCAACCATAAGTGTGTGATACATTTAATGAGGATCCATGGCAAACATGTAAACAGTTCCGTCTAATAAGACCGCATAGGCAGAACTGGGTGATTTTCATCCCCCTGGTACCCATGTACACTGTTGTTTTTAAAACACAACTTTGGTGGTTGACAAAGTTAAGAAAAATTGTAATGACAGAACAATAACACACCTGTGAGATATAGCATGAAAAGTACCCCTGGGTTATGTGCGTACCTCAGTCTGTATAATGGAAATTAAATATGTAAAATCTAATAACTTTTGAATTGCCCCTAAGTGGGGGATGAGTCTAATTCCATTTTTTCATATAAAAATATACTTAGACATTCTTTATTGACATATAGTTGACCTTGAGCACAACAGCTAATGCAGAGACATAAAATAAGATCAGGGAAAATGTGATTAGAACTGAATTACTGGCAGAGTTTTTGGCCCAGAGACATTATCAGATATTGCATTGGCTATGCTTTGGCCCTAAAAATGCTCTTTTTCCTAATAGCAGGATCTATGCCCAGCGAACCTGAGACTTGAATCTAATCATTGTGCTTATTGTATAAACTAAGCAAAAATCTAAAGTCACTGCAATGCAAAACTAAACAGTCTTATTTTCATTATTCTGGTGAGAAACATGATAAATTTAGCCAATTTGTGCCCAAAGCCTCACGGTGCTTTGTCAACCACTGAGTTAATCCATATCATCATCAGATTTGGCTTTAAGATACACTGTGATAGTGTGACCACTTTAAAATGCATCTTTATTCAAAAAAGACAATGCTACAGACAAGAAGAGAATGACAAGAATGGACTATGGGCATGCTGGATGCTGGCATGTCTATGAGAGCTGCAGCCAGGCACTTGAATGTCCACCCCATTCCACCATTTGTCATGTAAGAAATCATTTCAGACAGCTTGATATGACAGACAGTCTGCAACACGATGCTCTGGATGTTCATGTCCAACAACATGATCCCATGCCTAAAATGTCCGTTAACATTGCCAAGTCCTTCAGGAAGAGTCAGACAGAGAATCCACAAGCAGCATCAACAATCTGTTTGACTCCATTTCTGCTCAATGACCCCGCTCTCAGTCTGCTGATTGTCGTTTCCACTTGTTTCGTTTTGTTGTTGTTGTTTCATGACGTCTGTTCTGTTGCAGAGATGCCATTTGTTGGAACAAGCATTATTCCCCTATGTTATGAAAAATGAATAAAACCAAATAAAATATGTCATGCTGCCTTTACATTTTTGTTCAGAATATTTTATCACTGCATTATATATGTGTGTGTGTGTGTGGTTAAAAAAAAAAAGATATGCATGTGCATATACTGTTGTATATGTTTGATGAAGGGAACACTAAGACTGTCCTGAGGCAGTTTCTGTGAATTGTCAAAATGCCGTCAGATGCTTTTTTCAGATTCCATCCTGCTGCGAGTGCCAGTCAGTCAGACTGAAAGGAACTGCCTGAGGGCTGGATGGATGAGAGAGGTGCTACATGCTATAACGGGCCTTCAGTCTTGCAGCATCTCTGTGGGCGGAGTGTGTATATGTGTGTGTGTGCTTGGGCTTATGTGCACCCATGTCCATGTCTGTGTGCATGTCTCTGCTCATGTATATAAGCAGAAGAAAACCTCCCACACAGGAATGTGTGCAGCCACAGCCTGCAGCTGCTGGTGGGTGTAAAGGCAGCACTCATGGAGAAACAATGGGCAGGGGCAAAAACAGAAACAGGTGACTTAGAAGTGACTTCAAAGATAAATAAGATGATGAAGAAGTCAACATCCATGAAGCCGTGTGTGACTCTGCCCCTTTATTAGGGGCCAAAGCAGTTTCTTCGTGCCGTTCCAAAGAGAAGTGAGCATTTCCTCCCTGACTTTACTCCGTCGCTCCAACACGAGCTGACAGCAGCGTCTTCACCACTATTGATTTCCTTTCTTCCTCTATTTGGAAAAACATGGCTCACATGCCATGAGGAGACGCCGCAACAAAGTTAGACTACCTCTGTTTGTAACATCATTACTGAAATGCAAAGGAAGAGAAAGAGAGTTTGGGAGCAGACTTGATTTAAAAAAAAAAAAAAAAACGAAACACCCACGGCAAAAATCAATAGCAAGCAGCAGCATGACACGCACACAAAAAAACGGCAAAACAAAGAAAAAAACAAATAGAATTATGATTCAAAAAATATTCTCCAAAGCTCGCAGCACTACCATGTACACAATAACAAGCAGGATCTACTATAAAGGAGGCGCTTTGAATGCTGAGGCTCTCAGACATTAAACTGCAGAATAATGCACCATACACACAATCGACAGCATTCATTTGCAGTCTGACTGAATCCCAAAAATGCACATTGAAAAATGAAAGAGGTAACTTAAGGCTTGTAACATGGTGCCTTATCGAACGCAGGCAAAATTGGAGCGAATTAAACAGCATGTATAAATATTATATTACAAATAATGAAGTAAGTAGTTCAGGTGGCATGACCTGTCTATAACAAATTTATCTACAAAGCTAAATTGTTTCCTGTGTGCGGGTGTGTGAGTGTCTGTGTGTGTGTGTGTGACTTTACACCTGTGTTTGCCTAGGTCTCCTGGAAACTGGTCTGACTGCTAATCAACTGTTTCTATGAGAGAATATGGGAACATTCTTATCAGTGTGAGTGTGTATGTATGTGTGTGTTGTGTGTCCGTTTCTGCAGGCGTGATGCTGCTGCTCATCAATAGTTCTCTAATGAGGGATAGAAAGTGTGAGAAACCTGCACCTGGACACAATTAGCCAGCCTTCACTTTCAATGACTCTGCAGGCTGGAACAAGATACTCTCCCTGTACTTTCCTTTTCCTCTCTTTGTTGGCACGCTTTCTGTTTTCTCATCAACATTTTTTCTTTGCTCTTACACAGACATTTCTGCCGCTTTGTGCCATCTTCGGTATTCCCGCAGGCGCTTTTCAGAATCTTTATTACTCCTCTGTTGTTGGTGTCTTTTTCTTGAAGAAAAATGTGCTCCTGAAGACGTGACAGTTTCACAGAACATCAGAACTTTAGGGTCTTATTTAGTCTTCCTTAAAGATTCAGGACAGGGAACAGATCCACATTTAAATATAGATAATCCTGCCTCCAAAAACCAGGGGAAATGATTTCATTCTTTGAGAAAGGTTATTTGAGGTGCGAGTGTTCGTGTGCAGTGGCTCAGGAAGTCCGGTGATTAGTCCCAGACATTTACACATACTGAGCCCACTACCAGAGCACAGGGGAGAGACAATCAAGTTTTTTCACCTTTTGGTATGTTCATATGTGATTTTTTTTGGATGTTTAAAGACACATCTTGAGTAAGAAGTCAGTGTCATAGGGGACCATTTTTTCCTCAAAAACACTGATGAAGATTTCCAGCGTTTCATAGGTAACAGACCTAAAGAATCGATCCTGTCAGCTTACAGTGTGCAAATTTAAGTATTGTTACTCATCTGTAGAATTGCTTTCAGGTTCAAAAATGTGTGACTTAATTACCCCAGTATTACAGTTTTGCCACTTTGTGGCATAGAGGAGTTTTACAGTGTTTGTGCAAAGTCTCGGGTGAGCTGATGTGTCTGAGCTGCAGCAAACAAAGAAAGATAGGTAGTGAAACTTTTTGAACCCACGCCTTCTAAATTAGGTAATAGTGTAAATTTACATCTAAGGCATGAGGGATTATCCTAAAATCAAAGGCAAACAGGGAAAATAAACTAAATATGTCATATTGATTTACTGAGTGGAGTATGTAGGGATTTAATTATTTACAGGGACTTTAATAAGGCATAAGCTCCTCTGAATGCATGACTTGTAAAATTATGGATGTGGTCTCATCATCTGAAGTTAGACAATATGCATTTTTTTGTTACACATTTATATTACTCTGGCTCTTCATCATGGTTCAGGTACAAAATTAGGCCATTATTGATGCCAGATTCTTGCATGGTGGTGTTTTATTACTAACTCACCTTAAAATAAAAACTGTGAAAAAAAATTGTTTTAATTACTATGCCAAGGAATGCGGCAGAGTTATGTGATGAACGGCATTCGTTTGTCTATTTGACTGTATACAACATTACTCAAAAACAGACGAACGGATTGGAGTGAAATTGTCAGGAAAAGTCAGAAATGACACAAAGACCAAGCGATCAGATTTTGGCAGTGATGTGGCTTAGAGTCTGAATTTGTTAAAGATTTCTCTATCATTAGGAGACAGCGGAATGGCGCCACTGTAACTATGACAACAAGTGAACACAATGTCAACCCCCGACTGACCATCACGATTGCAATCCAACTACAAGTCTACTGCTGCGGACTTATCCGTTGGAAATGCAGCACTGACTGAGCAGCCTCAGCGGAGCACTGCACTGTCAGAAGGCTTTTCTTGTTGAACATATTTTCTACCGGTTATAAAAGTGATCTGACATTAATTCTAAAACAAACAGCATCTTTTCTCTCTTCTCGCTGCTTTTCACACCTCTACAGAGGTGGAAGATGCACAGCAGGAAGACGCATCTACTTTTCATCTGTTTTCTTATTTTTATCATTCACATTCCTATTAAAAGAAATAACGATAATTAAAAGCTAAATCAAATGCTGTATAAATATATTTATCATTTCTGGTCATAAAAACATGGAAAGCATGTACTTCCCCAAAATGCCATGGCATAGTTTACACTTTGCCTAAAGCGAGGAGAGTCCAGCCTTTTACATCTGATGCGGCAACAAAATAAATAAGCACTGCCAAAATCACACTACAGTGTCTGACAAGTTTTCTTCAAACAACCACTTTTCAAAGTCATACGCAACAATTCTGAGACTTTTGGAGTGAGACGAGGTAAACAGAAATGCAGGAAAAGAGAAAAAATCCTGTGGCTGGTGAAACACTTATCTTGGCAAAGAGAGAGAACAGAGAGCAGCAGGAAGAGAGGGAAAGCTGAGATGTTAATTATACAGGAGGCCTTCGGTTGTCAGGGTGAGAAGGAGTGGGGCCTCTCCAACAGTTGATGTCACTAATCATGGGGTGTGACACAGCATGACACCCTGCTATCTCTAATGTCGCACACAAACACACACGCACATTCACGTGTACTCAAAAAGCACTGCAACACACAGTTACACAATCTATATTTGTACCTTAATTATAATAATAATAATTTCCCCATCCAGGCTGAACAATGATATGAGAGACGACTGTTGCATGAATTGTTTCTTCCAGGTAATAAAAGAGTTTGTTTTCACTCCTTATCCACAAAGGGAATTTGCATATCTGCATGTAAGCCATGTAGACAAGGAAATAAATAGTTAAATCACTTTACTAACAAACTTTTTAACCCTCCAGCAGTGAGGATTTGTAGACCAACCTGCAGCAGCATCGCATGTCTGAGTCTGTTTATGTTTGGAGCATTTAGGTTAAGGGTTAGTTGACTTTGAGTTTGACAAAACTCAAAATGGCAGTTGACTTAATGGCACACACTGACATGCACTGACTTTTCTTGTTTGCTGTGTATAAACGTACATGACCGGACTCTGAGTTCGGAATATAGTTTTAAGAAATAACTGACCAAAGACTATGCAAAGCTTCTGCTCATTTTCCATTCCTGCATCAGTGAAATGACGCCTGCAAGCTAGTCCAGGAGGTCAGCTAAAGACTGCTGCACAGTCACATGGTGTTCTGTTTTCACCCTTTTAACCCCTTCTGGTCCCTGAACGTCCTTGTGAAATGCATTTTTAGAAGGTTGACAAGCATGGCACGATGCCGCCTGATAGTACTGTGCTGAAGAATGCATGTAGCTTAACTGTACTTCTTTTCAGGTACACTAGATTTGCTCGAGTTGAGAATTTTTAGAGCAGGTTCATTAACATCAGCATCCATTGAGTCTTTGTTATAAGACTGTATAAGGCTAAAAGTGTCAGTTTTTCAATACAGTCTGGCTGGTGATAACCAGAAGGGGCCCTATTGTATTTCAGAATTCTCAAAAGTGTCCCTAATCCATAGAAGCCAGGTTAAAGTTAAGGAGCTGTTACTGACATGTTCTGCTCTTTCATCAGGGTGAAGCATTTCAAAAAATACCTAATAGGACTTGAGGCGGTAATCACTGTGGTGTGTTAAAACTGTCGGTGTCCCACTCAATCTTTTATTGTAGCATCAAACCCACCTCGAAATCCTCAAAAGGTTTCCTGAACAGAGGTTTTGAAATTCTCCAGGCAATTTCAAAATAAGCAATAAGGTGGAGCTGAGGTAGACCATGCAAATATTTCTGGTCCATGGACTGTCTGATTATAGCACCCACCATCATTAATCCGACATAACTTTAAGTTTTAATACAATTTAAACAGGTGCTTTATAGAGAAATTCACCTCTTGTACAGTTGTCATGAGAAGGGAAATAAGCTGTAGAGTGCAAAACTGTTTTTCGTACCAGGCTGTAAACATGTTTATTTCTGCTGTAAACTTGGACAATTTAACATACAAGTCTTTGGGGAATGATTAAATTTTGGAGCCAGACTCAAGTGGCCATTCAAGGAACTGCCCTTTTTGGTACAGTGAACCCTCGCTATAACGCGGTTCACCTTTCACGGCTTCGCTGTTTCACGGATTTTTTTAGCGCAGTTTTTTATGCTTTTTTTAAACAGTGCATTGTGTTCTGCATCCTGATTGGCTAAGGGACTGACCAACGTGAACAGTCTCCGCGCCTCGTCTCCTCTGCCATACAGGCCAGCGTAACCCCCGCGATAAAGGAGGGTTCACTGTACTTCTGTTTTGTCTTCATTTTCTCATATTTGGAGGTTGCCATTTTTCTGGCAGAAACCACTCAATCACAACACTGACTGAAATGTTCAGAGAAATATGTGACAACACTCTTTCCAGGCACGGTCAGATGCTCATTGTTAGCACATCCTTTCATGGAATCTGTTCAAGTGTCTCTTATCCATAGAGCCCAAGGTTGTTCGCTTCGGCCTTACAGTTAAGGAGCCGTTACTGACTGAATCTCTTGCTGTGGAAAGTTTACAAAAACAGCCAGTAGGGCTTAAGGCGGTAATCATAGTGGTGTGTTAAAGCCGTCAGTGCCCTGCTGACTCTTTTGCTGCAACATCTCCCCACCTCAAAGCTATGGTAATGCTTGTTGTTCGTATAGCATTTCAGAAGTGAAACCTCCGCTCAGCATCCACCTGTAGGCTCCCTCTAGGGGGGATGTTATTATCATCACCCTCCTGCTGTGCTGTGCTGTGCTATTTTTGTGGGGAGTGATGAGGTCAGAGTCTTTATACCAAACAGTGATAGTACATATTCTGCTTTCACACCATAGCTCCATTCTTGGTGAGTTTCCTGACTGAATTAAATTGACACATCAGAAAAGAACAGTTTGGAGTTCCACTGTGTTGAACAGACATGATAATGACATAACACGGATAACAATAGCGAAGATGGGAAGAACATAATTTGGGAAAATAGGGGAAAAATGGTTTATAGACAACATCAAAGCAGGCTATTTTGTCTCAGTCTAACCCCATAAACTTTCTTAATGGAAAAATTAAAGATGCTGTGTTCAATGTTTTTGTATTAATAATAGAAAAAAGTGACTGTGACTGAGGTCTGCCGTTGTGATTAACCACTAGAGAACTATTAAACGACTCTGAAGTTAATCTTCAGAGCACTTTTGGGTCAATATGTAGTTGTAGGACTTTTTGTAACATAGTTGACATTTTTGCTGTTTTCAGGCCTAAAATCAAGATGGCCGCCTATAGCCAAACACCACATGGCATTTTTAGAAAAAGATTCTTCTAAGTATTATATACAGAATTGAGTAAAATTGAAATTGAAAATTGTTTATAAAGACATAGTGGTAAACCTTTTGGCTTGCGATAAATCCACACTTGACTCACACACTACTTTATTTTAAATAACTCAGAAAGCCTTGGAGTCTTTTTTTTTTTTTAAGCCTCGGAGTCTTCGGCTGAATCCCAAACCGCCCCCTACACACTATCCCTACACACTACCCCTCCATTTGCGCGTTCCCGCGGAGGGTCCTCCATATTAAGGGCCGTCCCAAACCGCGTAGTGCAGAGGGGGAGTGGACTGTTCAGCCCTTAAATAGCGAGTCTGCATCGATGCTCACTCTGGACAACTTTTTCAGGAAGTGCAACGTCGAAATGGAGGAGGAAACAACATATTGATGTGAGTTCCACATGCGTCCTTTATTTCTCCCACGCCTTTTTCACACTGACCGAACATCACAAAAAGAGTGGTGTAAAAAGATAAATCAAAAGAAACAAATCTTCTTCTCTGTTGACGTTTGATTTAATTGTGCACCCCCTGACACCTTACAATTTGAACACAACTGACAGAATTCATTTATTCATTTGTTGGATTTGAAATGCCAGATATTAGGATTGGAAAACATGTGAGTGAAAAAAAAAGTGGGATGCTTTCGTCTTCTGGAAGCAGCAGCAATCCTTGTTAGTTGCAACCTGTGCCACAGCGCTACAGCTGTGACAGTATGCGTCTTTGTGTTACCATGGCGATGACGTCTTCCGTTTTCCGGTGAGGCGACAGGGCGTCCCATTCCTGCCGATCGTATTTATACCCTCCCCCTTCAATAATAGGTGCCCTCCACAGCTGCGAGTGTGACTTCTTTTGGAGTGACACTCGGTAGTGGAGGGGGAGTGTGTAGGGGGCGGTTTGGGATTCAGCCTTCCAGTCTTTTCTTCAGGAGGAAATGACATCATGTGGAGCAGGTCATGTGATCTGGAATGAACACACTTCCTTTAGAGATGTTTTTGTAATGACTAACTTAGTTGAAAGTGATTTCTCACACACAGATAAAATTTGCTATTTTCGACATAAAATTTGATATATTGCCAAAAAAGAAATATCTGTCATGATTATCTCAACTTAATATAAAGGACATGATCAAAACAGTTCTTGAATAAGCTCATTTTATTACTGTTTAGCCAATTAGAAGGTGGTTGTTATTATATTCAGATTGTTACTGAATTTAAATTTTAGTGATATCTAGTCATTTTTTAATTAATAAGTGAATATTTTCATAATGAAAAAATAAGGAATTTGTAAAGACATGATTATAATGAAAACAATAGTTTTTTTTTAACTTTTAGTTAAAATGTATGCAAGATATATCCCATGGACTTCAAAAATCCCTCAGTTATTTATTATATATACAATATATTACATTATTGTATACGTTTTAACATCTTTCACCTCATTTATTTTTTGAGAATACAAATTTAAAGCTGCACTAGATAGACATTTCTAAAATGTAAAAAAACAAAAAGAAAAAACCAAACCTGAAATGCCAGAATTTAAAAACGGCACCTCGCTTTATTCTCTCCATTCTAACCTCCTCCCACCAGATGATGGAAAGTGAAGCTAAAATTGAAGAATCATTGTGGGTTTCTTCTGGGATTCATCCTCCTCTTGCCTAAAAGTAAATTCTCTATCCAACCTGTTGCACCGCCACATTCTGCTCTCACCACAGTGTTTTTGTTGCTTACTTGCTTTTAGGGGCTTGTCTAAAATCTCCTGTTAAGGGCAAGATTTCTGAAACCCTGAAAATTAAGCCAGAATGAGGTGGAAAAGTCTCTTCTACTCTCACACCACTTGAATTACAACACATTTAAAAGTTACTGTGCAGTCTGAAAATACGACCGTCACTGGCTTTACTGGGAAACATGCTAGGATGATACCAGAATTCTCCTTTAAAGTCGTCAGTGCCCCGCTGACTTTTTTTTTCCTGCAACATTGCCCTCCTGAAAGCTATGATTATTCCAGCTGTTCATATCGCAATTCAGAAGTTAAGCCTCTACCTGCAGGCTCTGAGTTCCCTTTCCCATATTTTGGCTGTTATTATCATCACTCCCCTGCTGTGCTGCACATATTGTTTTTGTGGGGAGTGATGAAGTCTAAGCAAATATGCCAAACATTGTACATATTGTACATAATTCCATTCTTTGTGAGTTTCCTGATTAAAATAAATGAATTCAAGCATCAGAATTGAACAGTTTACTGCTACTTCAAATGTACCACTATGATAGACTGAGATGAAAACAGCATAACAGAGATGCTGCATGCTGAAAACAATAAAACTGAGCAGAACATTCTTAAGGATGAAGGAAAAAAGAAACATGAGAGCAGACTATTTTGTTCTGAACAAATAGACTTAGTGAAGAAATAATTAAAGCTGTTATGTGCAATATTTCCATATCAATGATAAAGAAAGACCATGTAATGTATCAGAGGTTTGTTATGGTGTTGTGAACTCTGCAGCTACAATTGGCTACATGTAACAGTTTAGCACATATAATAATAAATAAAGTATGCAACTTTACTGTCTTAATTCACTCATTTGTCTTCATTCAAGTCATTTTCTGCAAAAAACATAAACAGTTCTACAGATAAATTGTACGGAAAGCTAGCAACTAGCTAATGAGTGCTCTGCAAATGAAAATTTGAACACTACAGGGACAGTTTTCCACAAAACCTGAACTTGCTAGTTGAAAAAATAATTTAATAAAACAAAAACATGCATGCCTGACCCTGGTGACCTAATACAGACAGACCTCTCCATTCTCTCTAAGTGGAAAAACTTGCAAAATCGGCAGTGTATCAAATAAACATACTAATGCAAATTCATTTGAGTGAATTGAATGTGAAGATGCTGCTTAATTAAATGCTGTCTCTACTCACTAATCTTTACGACCCTGGTGAGGAACAGAAAGTCACCAGAAATTGGTTTCTGTTTAATTGTCTTGCAGTTTATATAACAGATGCTTTTTTCTCTTCTTCTTCTTCTTTCACATAAGACGGGCTGCCTCAGATTAGTATTTTTTGGATCACTGCACTCCTTTCAGACCCAGGCAGCGCTTTATCCTTCTCTGCTTGTAATATCTAAAGTCATATCCCGTTTGCCCAAGGCACGGTTTGAGATATATGACTCCCGTGAAAATAAAACTGAACAAATATCCATAGTTTATTCCTTTATTCGGTTACAAAAGCATGATGACTTCCTTCCAGGACACTTTGGTTAGAAAAAAAAGTTGATTTCTCAAAAGTCTGATTCCTAATAGTTGTATTCTTTTATATATATATATATATATATATATATAGGTTTTTGAAAACTATGAACCCATTTACTGACCATCGTTTTAATTTTTAAAACTCAGTGACACCCTTTCCGAAGTTAAAAAAAAACTACAATAATAATTATGTTTCTGGTAAACAAACTGTGATAGATTAGATTCCAGTTGTAAAATTACTGTGGAAAAAAAAAAAGAAAAGAAAAAGGAAAACAACCAAGAAATATTCACATGGTGTTAAATTCCAAGCACTTAAAAAATACCAACAGCTTTTTTGAAATAAAATCAACTCAAAACTGGCTTTAAACAACATTAGCGTCTACGGATTATTCAACATCAGTGTATGTGTGTGTGTGTGTGTGTGTGTGTGTGTGTGTGTGTGTGTGTGTGTGTGTGTGTGTGTGTGTGTGTGTGTGTGTGTGTGTGTGTGTGTGTTTTACTTTTTCTACTCTTCAAAGTGCCACTTCTCATTGCACCCTTTATAATACAAACACCGAGTGTCCTTTTTTTCAAATTTTGTTTTGTACAAATCTTGCTATGGCATATAAAACATATCTTCCAAGGTAAAGCCTCCACTGAAGAGTGCTGTGCTGTGTACTAATTAATACATCATCAGCAAAAGAAGACGCATATGAAGGAGGAAAATAAAAGTATTCACTCGGCAGGTAATTAATCCTGGTACACTGAGGCATGATTTTAAAGGAGAACAAACATTTTCACTGGGGAAGAGAAAAATCCTTTTTATATACATAAACAGGTGGAGATATGTCTGGTTTCAGTAAACTCTCACTGCCCACTATTCTTGCTTGTATGACGATGTAGAGGAATGAGAGGTCATACAATTAGATTTGGTACCATCAATGTTTTTTGTTTGTTTTTCTTTTTAAAGCAGAAACTCAGAGGAGAATAAAAATAATACACAACCAGTTATGAAAGCAGAGGATGAGTGCTGCCTTTATACAGGCGCCTGGCCTTTGCTGTGATATGAGAGGTCAGCTAGAGTGCGCGGTACATAATCTAAAGCTGACCTCTGGCATCCGACAGCAGCAAAAATCTCATTTCAAGCAACAACCTTCTGGTCACCTTAAAGTAAAATCACACTCTTGGACACACGCTGGATAATAAGCCTGCGTGATGCTGATGATGTTCCATGCATTTCAAGACGTTTGCTGCAATTTGTCCTTCCTACAAAACCCACTTTCCCCCTCAGTCTGCTTCAGCTGCTTAAACATGAGAATTTCCAATATTTTCTTGAACACCTTCTGACAATGCAGGGACATGAAATTGCTCTTCTCTCGAGTGGATTATTTGTGCAGGTGGAGAGAGAAAAAGCGACAGGTAAGAGGTAAAGATGCTCGTGCTGGCAGAAGGCACATAATGTACCCTTTATAGAACTTCTGTCTGTGAGACGCTTATTGGTTTCTATCCTGCATTGACAATTTTCACCTGTAAGACTTGAAAGGATTAGGGTGGAGAGAGTACATTTTTGTTCATTTGATATTTTTTTTGTCAACAAATCCTATGAAAGTTGAAACTAAGCAATGAACTGATCTATAAATAAGTAATTAACCAAGTCGAAGCCTGATGTACTGCAGCTTATTTGTTTGATAAGTAGCTAAATTTATAACATGAACATGGACACCTAATATTCTTCAACAGAAATATTCAGACAAATGACCTTCATCTACCAATAAAAATACAATTTTAAGGGTTTGGTTTGATCAGATTTTACTGACAGTAGTCTTGAATTGTTGACTGTATAAACATGAACAAACCGGCAATGAAAGCCTCTAAAGATTTTCCCACTAGCAGTATTGAAATTCTCATAGCTAATTCAAAAATAAGCAAAAAGATGCCGTGTGAATGAAGCTGTACAATTATTTCTGGGCCATGTACTGTCCTGTGATGGGACCCACCTGTCACTAAAAACAGTCGCTTCCTTATTGATGCATAACTTTAAGCCTTAATCCAATGTAAACTGGTGAGTTATGTAGAAAATGTACCTCCTGTACAGCTGGCATGAACATGGAATTAGCTACAGAGTCCGAAATGGTTGTTGTATTAGGCTATAAACACATTAATTTCTGGTCTAAAATTGAACAGTTTAACATGGAAGTCTACAGGATTTAGAGCCAGCCTCAAGTGGACATTTGAGGAACTGCAGTTTCTGGCACTTTTATGCTGGCTGCATATTTTCAGCCCTGGAGGTTTACATTTGTCTAGCACTAATGACTCAACAACTGTCAGCACAAAATTGACTGAAATGTTTAGAAATGCAAGTGACAACACCCTAATCCTGCCTACATGATACAACTGAAAAAAGCACTGATTAAAAAAAGGGTATTGGAATTATTCATAGAAAATATGCAGCAGATTGATTAAAACAAAAAGGCTTAAGCAGATGCTCATTGTTAACATGTACTTTCATGGGACCTGTTGACAAGAAGAAAAAAATCCGGCTAGCTTTATTTTCCTGATCCTTTCACGACATATTTTAATGCAAAATCACAGAATTAGCTGAGCTTATTTTTCTGCTGTTGACAAATCAGCAATAGAAACATAAACTACTCCGCTGAGCCAAGAAATGCAATGTACATTACCACTAGTCATTTCTCTATTAAAAGAACTATAATGTTTTGGAAATTTTCCTTTAAGGCGTACATGCCAAATCCGGGCTGTTTGCCCTTTGTCATCTCTGCCCTCTACTGTCCAGGGCCTGTCACTCTGATTTCTGTTTACTTGACGTGATCTGAAAGGGAAAAGCGCACATCCGAGCGGCGCAGTGGATCACCATAACCTTGACTTTCAATAAAGACAGATAATAGTGACTGTAAATCTGTCAGTCGGCATGTGTGCTTCAATTTCGCTTCCTTCCTAGCAACAGTGAGAGGAGGCCAACTTTCCCTTTATAGGCCACACACAATCTGCGGGGGATATGCCACTCTCAATAAATTGAGAGGGAATGGCTGCACTGCCCATTTCATTAAAACTGAATACAGCTGAAAATACATCAGGAGTGTGTGAATTATGCAGCAAGGGCTCTAACAATAGTTTGAGGAATATTCTACCGAAATCTGTCAATTTTTGCTCTTCGACATGGGCAGCAAATAGACTCCTTAGTATACTGATGGATATGCTATGAATGTCACAACAGTAGAATACAGTGTAAGGTCACTCTGTACTGTACATAGCCACAGAATAGTGTGCTTGTGTGTTTTCTTGGCCCACTGTCTGCTTTTTGTGATCGGTAAGAGCTAGAACTCAGCATCAGTTGGCCACACACATGACGTAGTAGCAACAAGTGTACAGTACAGTGTATCTGCGTGCTTTTGTGAGAATGGTCATATGGCACCAAGACAAGGCATGACGTGTTAAATGAGGTGTAGCAGCAATGCATGTTTTTTTTTTTTTGTTTTGTTTTTTTGTAGCCTGGTCAAGTGCTGGCTTCAACAGCATTAAACCCTCAAGAAAAATCGAATCCATCTACTCATAACAAAGCTCTTCTACATCAGTGTAAACCATATACTGTCTCATGAAAACTGGCTATGCTACACAGAGCACTTTGTCCCTTCCGAAATGGCGTGTAAATGTGAGAGTGAAGGAGAGCGGAAATGTCCCAAAAAACAATATCAAATCATCGTAGCAGTCACAAGTGTTTGCCCTCCTCAGCCACATCTGTGCAAAGACACGTTCCATCAGCCGTCAGAAAGCATCTAGGCAGTACAAGGTCAGCAGTGGAGGCGAAGATATTGCACACGCAGACTAACGTCAACAGCTCCATTGAAATGGCACAGCGCAGGCGTCACACTGAAGAATAAAGTTCGTTTTTTTTTTCCCACATAAATGAACACTGTAAAAAATTCAAAAACACGCCCCGGCTTCTTTATTGCAGCACATTTCCCTTTCTTTTTGCGGTATTTCTTTTGCAAACATCCACTCATTAAAAAAATGTTGCGAGTCTCATAGTTCATAAGTTTGTAAGGAGCGGTTCGAGAGTGCATTTTGGCAGTAAGTTTAGTCTTGTTCAAGTCGGGCGCGCTGACAGCCAGGAGAACTGATGGGTCAAACCGGACAGCCATGATTTTTGAGGTGAATAGAGTCTTGTGCTCTTCTCCTGCCCCACCCTGCCTGTCCCACTATCGCCGCAAGCACAGTTATGGTGATCACATGCCAGAGGCACCCAGTCCCATGCTGGCGGTGTGGCTCATACAGGGCAGCGTCTGAACGGTCTTGGGGAAGTCGTGGGTGAGGATTCGTCCGTTCTCTCCGCCGCTCCCGTTGCCACTCATCCTGGTCAGGGTGGAGCAGCGCATGGCGTCGTTGATGGATTGCTGTCAGAAACAAACAGATTCCAGTCAGCCTGCACTAAATCTTTCAGTGAATCATGGACATATGTTTGTATTCTAACCAGAACAGAGAAAAGCTAATGCAACAGTTAAAGCTAGCAACAGACAGAATTATGAACCTTAAAAGGCCTTTCGGGTAAGTCTCACTGGCCTTTATTATAAGTAATTTATGCACATAAGAGGCTATTTATGTTGCTATATGAATGTGGTGCTGGCACGCCAAGAAACTGGGGAGCAGAATGAGCTGTTAGGACTCATAAGGTGCTGCTTTTTACCCTCCTTATCAGGGTCTGAGTGATGTTCGTGGGTGGTAAAGCGTGGTGCCGGGCATTGTGCATCAAATGTCCTAATTTGCAGCAGGAGGAGCAGAGCGAAGTGTGGGCATTAAGACGGGAGCTGAGGCTTCGCTCATTGGTTTATTAGCTCCATTCTCCAGTCTAGTGCAATAAAAGCCACTGGGCCTCGACGGCTGACCTAATGATGTGTGACGCTCGTGTGTGTTCTTGTGCGCGCACATGGATCTCTTTGGTGTCTGCCTGTATCACCCTATTCTATAGCTGATTAAATTGGGCAAAGCAAGTGCGATCTGGAGCAACCGGTAAGTGCTGCATGGGGATTGGAGATTGCACCGGCCTCTAATTGGAATGGTGTTGTTGTTTCTTTCAAGCCAAACAGCATAAAGGTGCCGCTGGACTAATAGGCTCCTCGCCAGTCTCATCACCATACTGATCAGGTGCCTCTTCGTGGGCTGATTAAAACATAAGAGATTGAACCTGTCTTTTATTTTTTTTTCTGTTTACATGACGAGTATATCAATGCATCCCCGGAGGGCTTTGATGTCGGAAAAAAAATCAAAGGTTGCTTTTTTGTAAATTGATCCATGAAGCAGATGAGCTACAATATCACAGATAATAGAGGAGAAACCTGACATCTCCCAATAAAGTAGAAAAGCAACAAGTCTTCACTTTCAGATTTCTGTACAGACAACAATTCGAGTTAGACTGTTTTCTACGTTGAAGCAGTGATGGAAGACATGTGAGCCGCACCGGGCCTGCCTTATGGTATACATGTAAACAATGTTCACCACAATGGGCCCTGCGTTTGCGAGACAGTCAGCGAAAAGAGAAGAAGGAGCAGGGGAGAGATTTGCTCAGAGCGACAGAAGTAGATAGATGTACCACTGTGATTCAAATTGCCTTTATACCTGTGCTGCAAAGAGAAATTTCTGAGAAGTGTGCTCAAGATTATTGTAATGAGTGTAGTAATGGGATTTAACAGGAATCCTAAGCTAAAATTTAAAAAAGAAAAAGTGAAATGTGTAGTTAACCACAAAATCTAAAGGAAAGTGGAACTCAGAAAATTGCACATTAAGATGCAAACATAACATAGTCATGTGAAGTGCACGCTTTAGCTGCAGTGTTAAAGGTTAAAAATAAGCAACACCAATGCATGGAAATCTAACATGACTGCACTGGAAACTTTTGAAGAGTTTGAAGGAAACAGGCATAATGGCAATTTTAAAATCAAGTGATTCAACAACACTGCAAGAGATCAGTGACATAAAGACTGAGCGAGGGAGCGGCAGAGGTAGAAAGAGGTACAGGAGAGCGTTTGCATTGCGGTGGAAGCCGTGAGAGGCCCTACTGTGATCACGGTTAGATGGGCGAAGGGGTGGAGGCGGATGTCATCATCATCAGCATCATCATCATCATCATCATTATTGGTTCGATCACAGCGTTTCCTACCCCGTGGCTGTGCTCTGCCCTTATATCTTAACAGTGTTGTTGGCGTACAGGCCGTAGCTCTGCAGCTCTGTGTAGGGGGCGCTAGCACCACTGTCTAAGGCTGAGCAGTGAAAGGCCTGAGCGGCTGAGGCGGCAGCGGCTCGCGCGGTGGACACCTTCATTCGGCGCGACTCGGTCCTGGACTTGTAGCAGAACTCCACCAGCGCCACCAGCATGGCCAGGCCCAGGCCTCCGATCAGGATGTAGAAGACTCCCGCCACGTTGCTGAGGCTCAGAGCGCTCGTCTTGTCCTGGAGGGAGGAAGACGAGGAGCAGGAGGAGGAGGAAGAGCCGAGCAGTGAGGAAGGATAGTGGCGACAAAACAGACATATGACAGTAAGACTGGATTCACACACACATTTAGCTCTAGACAAACAGGAATCACACGTAAAGTAGGACTCATTTGCAACACATATACAGCAACATAAACACACACTCAAAGCCACACACTCCCACACACACACAGTTTACACATAAGCCCAACCAATTAGGTGCACAAAGACAAACTACAAGTCAAAACACAAGACCAGAGGACAAGACACACGAAACCAGACACAAAAACACAACAAAAACAGTAAAAAACATATTTCAGAGGCCTGTCTCACAAAGTAGCACGTTAGCTTTGTATTTATATCTACTAATTTTAATTAAAAAAAGCCAAACTTGAATGCAGAACCTAGAGTTTTAGTTTTCAAAGTGGGACAAAACAGCCGAAATCATGTAAAAATGATTGATTTAAAGTTGAAAGAAAATGTTGTAAATGCAAAGAAAAGGACTCAAACTAAACACCTCCCTCCTTTAATATTCACAACCTCCAAAGTGGAAACTTTCCAACAGCTCCGAATTCACAAATTGTAATGTGACATTTTCAGAAATCAACAAGGCCATGGAGTTCACTTTTTAGTGGATATAATGGAAAGTATTGTAATTTTTTGTTGTTTTTAGTTGTTTCTCATAATTTTAGAATGTCTGTGAAAGGTGGTAATAACTTGGCTATCCTTATCTGTTCATGACGCCTGTGCTTTTCCTAAATTGCGTTACCCGCTGCTAAATGGTTAGCCTCAGTGGCTTCTAGTGCTGTTGCCTAGCAGCGATTTTCTCAAGACTTACGCCACTTGAACAGCAAGCATTTAGTGTGCACGACTTTTGAAGTTCATGGGAACAAGTTAATGAGTTCTGTTCGAAGGCAACGAGGGATCAAAACATCATTTAACATGAATACTTGCTCACTCATAGCTGAGCAGTCAGTGTGAATACCATGTGGGTGCTAATACCCTAAAAAGCAATTTGAATCCATGCCGGATATGCAACATGTATTTCTTCCCGGCTCCTTTGAAAAGGCACGCAGACACTCCCCCACATTTTTGGCACATTTTGGCATGTTTTGGCACATTTTACCACCACAAAACTATATCATAAATAATTTGGACTCCACACAAAACAGCAAGCACAGCAGGGAGCTGTGAAATCCATTAATAAAATCTGCTCCTGCATGTTAATTGCAGTGAAGAGCTTTCGGTGGCTGTTTACATCCACACTGTTGATTCATTCTCTCACTGCAGGGCCAGAGAATACGAGGCAGCTATGCAAACTTGCGACACCAACACAGAAATAGGAAATATTCCGTCTGAGCCCTAATGAACAGCAGCGATTCGCCCCTTTCATTTAAAAAGGAAAGGATGTCTGCACACTCAGAATTAGCTGCGAGTGATTTATTCAAGCTACATTTTGGTCAAAGAAGAAAAAAAATTAACAAATTATACTGCCGCGGCGCTCCTCTCTATATCAACAGAAGCAACATTATTGAAACATTTTAATGTTCTGTTTTGTCTTTTATTTATTCATGAGGTCCTCTTTCCTCATAGGAGAAGGAGACAAACCTATTTATTTCCCCACACCTTTTCCAGGATACTCAGCATATTAAAATGTCAGCCGTAATGCTATAGTGAATGTGAAGTGAGTGCACGCTCCATCTATAGCTATTTATATTCCAGTTGTGTGTTTGTTATTAACTTCACTTGGCGGCTGGTGTGAAGTCATTTCTCCGAGTAGCGATCAACAGTTTTACCTCTTCTTTATTAGATTGTAATTGGCTATTTGTTTGAAACCCCACCTCCTGCTTGTGCGCCCAGCTATAGCTGTGTTGCAGCAATTTAGCTCCCAGATTTCTCAGACCAGTTATCCAGAATCACCAATGTAGCATTAGATCAGTAAAACCTGACAATAACACCTAAAATGACTCGAACTCACTTTGTGAAACAGGCCCCGGATACTGGAAATAGACACTGATCTAAATTGCTTATGACTAATTTATACATTGCTTAACATTCTACAGAATGTCTCTATCAATTCAAAATATTCATAAACATGTTTTCTCATAATTACATCTTGTGAGGGAACAGGCACAGGAAAAGTGCATAAACACTCCACGACACATGCATTCATGCAGCAACAGCACGAAGAAGTCTTTAGTTTGACATTGCTTCATGATATCGGCTTTTTGTCTCGATCGCAGTGGCACCTACTCACACTTATGCCTATTTATAGTCTGCTGAGAAATGGAGTCATTAAGATTAAGACTGAAATCAGTCAACCTAATAGGTCTAATGAGGACGTTATTTTATGAAAATCAGTTTGGGGAATATCCTTTATGTCACTCAAATAGATGAATGCCACATGGAAAGCTATAGTTCTATTAGGATGGGTAAGACTTAATTACGCCTTTACTTTGATTTGAGCTGAGAGTGATACAGGATGTCAGTCACGGTGTTCTTTAGCCACTATATGAAATGCAGGCTTTAATTTATCCATTAGATAAATGCATTTAAGTCTGCATTTCATTCAAATATCATCTACTATACTGATTTAGTAGTATTATTCATTCTAAATAAGCTTTTCAAAGTAGGGTCAGTGTCAAACTATGTGCCAGGAAGGAGTGTGCTGCCTTTTCTTTCACTTCTTCCCCTCTGCTGAATATATTTTTATTATGAAGATGAATTTGCAAAGCTTTCTAGAGTGAGTTCTAGTGGCTACATCCTGAGGAATGTATTTTTTTTTTAAAAAGGAAAAAAAGACGTTTTTCAGGGAAAAAGCAACCAAAGGAAAAAAAAAAGCAACTCATGAAGTGTCTCAGCCCTTCACACAGTAAATAACTGTTCAGCGTAGGACTTGTTTAAGAGAGTCTACAGGGGTTTTGTTAGGAAGAGAAGAAAACTGCAGGAAAATGAAATGCTTATAGTGAAGTACTGAACAAGTACATGAAGAATGCCATATTCACTTTCGTGCTTAAAAGTTAGAAAGTTAAATGAGGAAAGTGACTCTCATCTCTAATGGTAAATGGGAGGCTGAACCCTAAAACTTTATGGCGAGCAGTTAGTGAATGTTAAATACGGGCATTTGTCTATTCTTCTGCACAGGCTTATTGTCTTATGTCTAAAAGCTCTTAAAGAATATTTTTAGATTGTTCGTACTACGTTCCCTGGAGACCGAGCCCTTCACAGCACACAGTTTGACACCTCTGCACTAAACTGCCAATCAGTGTGAACATGGGAAAGGATGGGAAGGAAATCTTGACATCTTGACAGGATCAGAAGTCCACACAGAGGTACATACAGAGGCATCAGAACTAAAGAGCCCGAAGCTTTTCTGTCAGGGAGAGCTGCTTCTCCAGTCGGCTGATTACATAAACTGCAAATGCATGCGAGTTCGTTGGCAGACTTGGTGCGATTTGGGGTCGGTGTTGAAGATTGACAGGGTTTGCATTCACACATGCACACTCTACAGTGACAGAGTGAGGGCAGGATTATTACAAGGGCCAGTATGCAAAGGTTACAGCTCAACAGGTTCAAAGATTTCAGCAATCCAAGCTTCTAATGTCTTCATCTGTCTCCCTCATGTCCATCTGTGCGTCTCCTCATTCTTTTCCTCAGGAAGGAGTTGTGTTCTAACAGTCTGCTTTGTGAGCGATTTAATCAGTACAATACAAACACAAGGTCGTCACAACACTTTATCATTGTGTCTGTGTGTTTGGAGGGTCGGACAGTTTGTTACAGGAGTATTGATTCTGCCTAGATGACTGTCGTTGATATGTGTATTACAGATCATTGCAACAATCCTAGCTAATCCACCACACAATATTCATTTACACACTGGTAATGAACAATAAATCTCTGACAACACAAGCTCATCAGTGGGAAGAAATAGACACCAGAGTACCACCAGAGTACTGGCCCAAATATAAGACAGCGTTTCTGGAAATTACAATTTTAAAAAGTGGGGGGTCATTTCATATAATCACAACAGCAGATTTTCCCTTTGAATATTGCAATGGCCTGTGCACTGCAGAGGGAGCTGTATTAGGGCAGCTTATTTCTGTGTGGGCAAGCAAGTTTGAAATGATCCCCTGGTAGATATCTGCCAGCATTGATCATTCTCCCAAAAATGTCCTGTAAGCCTAGTTTAAAGTGAGAATATGCAACTTCTGAAAAGCTGAACACTGCTGTCCTGTTGTCAGACAAAATGTAAATGTATTACACTCAATTGTAGGGCCATAAGAGTAATTTATAGTGGCCAGTCTGGGGACACTTTTCAACAGCAACTGGTTGAACTGGCCCTCCACCACTCGCTAGTCTTTTTCTGCAGTTTTGGTGATGAACCAAAGTCACTCTTGGCAATATAACTCGCCCAAAATGAAAACTGTGCCATGTTTCCAACAGTTTTATGATCGAATCTTTTTTGCTAAGACTGGGTTTAGGCTAAAATAGCAAATGGCTTTACATATGGCTGCAATATCTGTACTCAGTGAGATCTGATCTCCTGCTGCACACAATTAGCTTTCCTCCCTGTGATCATAAAAATCTATATCAAACCAACCAGGATATCAATGTAACTTGTAACAGATTATTTTTCTGAAACAGCAGCACTCTTCACTAATGTTAGTAGAATTTAATGGAGCAAAACTTCAATAGATATTACTGTGAGCTGACATTATTCATAACCTGTCTTGCGCTACTGTTACACTACATTCTTGCATTTTCAATGATATTTTAACAGACCTTTGCTGTTTAATATGTCACATAGGCTCACTTTAACTTGTATAAGTTAGTTCAGTTGATTCAGGTTAATGCCACAGCAGGAATTAATTTAAAAAAATAATAGAAATGTTACATTTTCCAACATTTTTTTAGAGAAATTTGCTTAAGAGCATGAACGTTTTTAGAATTCATTCTCAGCAGTGGTAGTCGAAGCTCAGAGGAAATTGTTCTGATTGATTATTGCAGTTCAGAATGTTTCCTCTTAATTAAATTTGAAGCCAAAGTGATTTAATCATTTTTTTTGTAACTTTGTGCATGGATTTTCCATTATATTATATAAATCAATCCAGCCTGAAGTGATTTTTATTGTATCTTTTATACACAGCTTTCGCAAAAAAAAAAAAAAAAATTCACTGCATCTTTATTTCATGTCATGATTGTCGTCTTATATTCGGACCAATACGGTAGTACCACTAGAGCCACATGGGGGGTGTCTCAGTGTAATAGAGGCTGAGGGCTGGACTTGGGGGCTGGTCTAGGATCGGGTCAGGGTTATGCTGGGAGGTGCTGTGAGGTGACAGGTTTGGGATGGAGACTAACCTTTCTTCCGGAGTCCTTGCTGCCACACTCCCCTTTATCGTACCACCATTTGTTTTTCAGTTTGTCTAAGACGGCTTGCTCATTGAGTTTCAACACCGCTAGGTTTACTGGGATTCTTCCGAACCATAAGGGAATAACATAAATAACATATTATACCATGTTATTTTATGTTATTAATGCAGAAACACAGAGCAGCAAATACATACACACACATTAATGCTGGGGCTTGCTTACAGGTCAACAAAAAAAAAACACATCACACACACCATACACACACGCACGCACACAAATATGCAGCATAAACATCATTAGAGACATCAGAGTCAAAGTGATATGCATTAATACTCCATCTAGCTTGGCTGGTTTGCTCCCTAAGGCAGTAGATGTGTATTACTATATCACTCTGGGTAACCGGCACGCTGCCTAACCACACCTATGCAACAGCGATGTCTCTTTTGTTCAAAGAGAAAGTGCAAATTTTAGAACTAAACCTAAAAAAGGATAATCCACAGGATGCATTCATGCCAAACATGAGGGACCTTGCTGGTTTAATTAGGAAGCACTGATCAATTTTGAGTCTCTGCTCATTTTTGTAAAAGCAGAAGGCATGACAGAAAAAAATTCCCCTCTCTGTGGATTTCAGATTCATCCCCTGCAGGCCAAATAATCACCCCCCTTCTGCACTTCTCCTTTGCTCTTCCCCTCACCGTGGAGAGATTAAGTGTTGCCGGAGTGGTGGTAGCAGCGTGGGCCTGCCGGTTACCCCCCCTCCCCGCCCCACCGCACCCCCACATCCCCCAGTGGTGGTGGGTTACCCGCAGGGTTTATCAAACTGGCTCTGACCTTGGAGTCCCCGCCCCCGCTGCCGCACTCTCCCTTGTCGTACCACCACTTGTTTTTCAATTTGTCCAAGAGGCCCTGCTCGTTCAGTTTTAACACTGCCAGGTTTACTGGGTTTCTTGAAAATAATATAAGACGATAAGCCATTAGGAGACACTCTATGGGACAGATATAAAGAGATTGGTCGCACGGTGGTGGTGGTGGTGATTATGGCAACACTGACTTACTGTTAGGAGGTCTCCTGCATATGGCTACTGATATGAAGCAGGAGTACCGGCTTTAGATGCACATGTTAGTTGTAGAGCTGCAATGGGCTGAAATGCTGAGCGCCCATACAGTGGTAGAGTCAGGTTTTACCAAGCAGGGGCCTCAGAGAGAGGCAGAGCTGACACTAGAAATGGAGATGCCTTGGATGCCGAAGTCTTTCTACAGGTGGTAATTTCCATTCAGCCGCACCAGCATACAGATTGCCATGGTAACTAACCTATCAATATGCAACCCATAATGGCATCCTGGTGAATTGATGTCTATGTTTATTAATTTATAACTATAAACAGGGATAAATGCAAACAGAAGCTTAACTCAGACGTTCACTTCCAAAGTTTATTTTCTTAAAACAGGCTGACAGGAAATTATGTGACCAGCTGTAGATGGAGTTCTGGACCAAAGCATCTCCCCATGGGTAGCTCTGTCATTCTCTGGTGAGTGTGTGTGTGTATTTCCTATAGCTGACTGGCGGAGGACAAAGACTCTCCCCATCCACCAGTTGCAGAAAGGCCGAATTTGCAATCAGAATTTGCATAAAAGAACAAAAGATTGCAGCCTTGTCGGATTATCTTTTCCTTCAAATCAGTGCCGATTCTTCTGCGCGACAACAATTTGGTGAGGTGACATTCTGCCTTTCTCCCCCAGCAGACACAGAAGAGCCTTTATCCCCGACCTCGAGTGCACAACACAGCTGTAGGGAACACAGGTATCCTCAGGGCCGGTAAAACCTCTGAATTCTTTCCCAGCCCCACCGGGCTCAGACAAAAAGAAAGAAGTCAAAGTGGATGGACATGGATGTTCTGAAGACCAGCAGATCGTTGGTTAGTTTGGTCGGTTGGTTCGAGGTGAGCAGATGTCAGGAGGGAGGCACTGCATGTTAGTGGGATGGGGGGAAACTGTCAGGCAAACATGGGGGTGGCTGGACGTTGTACATGTAAGAAATGAGGCAGAATTCATGAAGAACATTACACCCACTGATCAGAAAGTGCTCTTTGAGGACATTCCTGTAAAACGAAGAGTTATGCCATTTGAGTATATCTATTTTCAAAGTGCCACTTACAATCAGGCCTGCATTGCAATACAAACAGGAGAACATACAATTCAAATACCCACAAATCTAAAGAGAATAATGGTATGTGAATATATACAATTATAATTCAGAAATTCAATTAAAAAATAACCCTGGTATCAGATCTGTACTTAGTATCAGCAGATATCCAATTAGATTTAAAAGCCAGATCAGTATATCCTCAATATTCAGTGCTCTGTGCAAATTGATTCATTAACAATGCATTGCAAGAATGATTGAAGTCAACTCTTCGATTCATGGGTCACTCACTCATGTCTAATTCCATGTGGGCGGCACAATTAAAAATTTTGTTCCTTAACCATTGAGAAAGAAATATGTGAATCATTCAAATTGCCATGCTGCAACAGTATTCAGCCAATTATGACTGTTTGTTATCTGTTAATGAAACTCAGTATCAGACATCTGTGAGTGACCACAGGGGCAACCGGAGAATAAAATGCATTGCTCTGCTAATAATTAACACAAAGAGAGGGAGATAATGGAGGCCATCCTCAGCAGGTCAATGCTGCAGCCATTTGCCTTGTTGCAGGTCTGGGCCGATCAGTCTGCATGACTTGAAAGCAGATTGATTTCACCACTTGTCTTATCACTAATTCAGCACTTGCTTGATGTATGAAATCCAATTTGTATGAAATGTAAAAAAGGAGCATCCGAGTACGGCTTACAGGAAACATTTCTAGTCAACATTCTGACCTCTGGCTGCCAACCAAGGTGGAACCCCGAATGAATCCTCGGCGAATTTGAATAAAATCTTCCCATATGGCTCCTTTCATTAAAATGAATGAGGCCTATTAGAGATAGATTAAAAGCTTCAGATGCCACCAGCTTCTGCACTCTCTCTGTAGTTGCAAGAGAAATATAAATGGGAAGTTGGTTAAAGTGTTAATGTGATGTGAAATGACAGCTGCTGCTCTTGGAAATCGATGGCAGAAGTAGATCAGGAATGAATCACCATTAATTACGTCAATTATCACATCGGATGCGGTAATTACAAATGCAAAGTCTTCTGACTTCACATTCAAGGTGCGAGCCCTGGCTTAAGTGGGAAAGTCGCCATATGGGATGCCACTCTTTAAGCTGTGATCCTGCTTCAGGAGCCCTGTTGGCTTGTGAGAGGCACATTAACATTTTGTCTCTGTGTGAAGCAGAAGCTACAGTTTCAAAGCAGATTAAATGAAACCGGCTGATATTGATGCTTCAGGATGTAATCGGAGGTCAGCAGGAAAACAAGTGTTGCTTAAAGAGGCTGTGACATCTCATAGTCCTACTTCACACTTCTGCTAGTGCTCACAAGTCAGGACTGAACAGTCTAACTGCATATATACATATGCAGACACAAAGAAAGATGGCTTTCAGTGGCAAAAAAGCATCTTCAAGTTGTTAATGTGTTTGTGATGTGTGAAACTGAAATCAACAGAAGCAAAAAGTTTGATGGTGACTGTGAAATTAACATCATGCCTTCTGCATCTAGTTAAATGCATCCAAAATATGAAGAACAGAATGCCTTGTTATAAAAAGATGCATCTATAAATCAAAATGTTGTAAAAAAAAAAAAAAAAAAGAGAGAGAGAAACTAATCCATCCAAACTCATGCATGTGTTCAATGATGGGCAAAGGCTGCAAATACTGAGCTTCATGAACAACTAAACGGATGATGAGATGACAGGAAACTCATGCACAAGCTCCGATAAAAGCACTTGAATGCTTTTATCCAGCCACTCCAGCAGTGGCAGGGGTTTTACCTGAGAGGGGAGCCCTTGGGTGTGGCAATTCCATAACCTTTAGAGTCCAGGTTCCCTCCAACCTTCATAGTGTCACAGGGTTTCCTCTGCTCTATGTACTCATTCATAGTGGACTCCAGCAGGTAGGCGTACTTCCCTTTGGACTTCCTGACTCTCATTACGCCCTCGTCTGTCGTTTTGACAAACACGGACGGGTCAGCTGACTTCATGTAGGACCACATCTTCTCAAACACGGCAATCTTCGACCTCTGACAGCCAGAATTGTTAACAGGAAAGAGACAGAAAAACATGGAAAGAGACGATGTCAGTTTCAGCACTTTATTATCTACCTCTATGCTCTCAGCTAAAACTACAATCATGAAAATCTTCATTTGAGAACCCTTTAAAACACAAGTTATGGTCTGAATCTTCTGCCCAGTGGCTACTCAGTATATTTACATTCTGTTTGCTCTCTTTGTATTTGTTTAGTTGATGGAGAAGCCTGCCATTCCCATAGGACTGTACAGGCTGTGTATGTAATTCATCATTAACACTTTAAATTGTATCTCATTGTTAGCAGCATCACTTGTTATTGTTTTTCTCTCTGCAGCAGAACTGGATGCACTGAGCTGGCAGGTCGCATAGGTTTGCAGAGATCATTAGTGTAATTGCCTCCTCACCCTGAAGAACTCTTTGGTGGAGCCTGCATCCAGCGTTCCATAGGCGATCTCCGTCTGCTTGGCCAGATCCTCGGCGCTCTCTATAGGAGACACCATTCTCTCCACAGTCAGAAAGGCAGCCAGGTTGGCAGTATAAGACGAGATGATGATGAGGGTGAAGAACCACCAGACGCCTCCGACGATGCGGCCCGACAGAGAGCTGAAAACGGAAGGAGAGGCCGGTCAGAAACAGATAAAGACACAGTCATCTGTGTCTATGTATACTGTATGCACAGACAGAATTATGCCAATGTCAGAACTTGAAAAATAAATAGCATCAGTCTCTTTCTTCATGGTCAATTTTGCACACAATCAAGACGAGCAATCTAAAAACCTTAGGATGTTCACGCCATCCAAGTGACCTACATTGCATCACACTCTGCACTCACACACTCTTTGTCCCACCAGGCTTGGAGAGCTTAGCCCAATCTGCTAAGGAAAGATAACCAGTTCTACAAAGGCCCACTCAGCTTCCTGCCTGCCAAATTAATCTCACTTTAAGAAAGTTGCCAATATGTTTCATGGAACCATGCGCATTAATTGTTGGGGATTAATAGGCGGAGGAGAACACTTAGCCACTGCTCTAATTGCACTTTGAAATTTTTTTTTAAAAATGCTTGGGAAAAAAAAAAGAACACAACTGTGAGCCAAATCCCCTGAGTCAAATCCCCGTCTTCCCTCTCTTCACCTCAAGAGAAGCCAGCTCGAACAGCAACAGCAGAAATCATGTTGCGTTGCATATCGGTCCCCGACATGCGCCGAGTGGCAGAGCTTACGCAATGAAAATGACACAAATCTGAAACAAAAAAGGCTTTCATGATTCACCTTTGTACCGTCAAGCCAAATGGAGCGTGAACATGAAGGCAAGATTAAGTATGGAGGAGAGAAAAAAAAAACAGGGAGAAGCTAAAACATAATCATTTAAGATGCTTTTCAGATGACGGGTGGATGATGAAAGAGCAGGGGAGCGAGCCGAGAGCAAACACAGAATGGATGCGGAGCCTTTGAAAATCAGTGAGGGGAATGCGGAGCTGTCTGCAGGGTGTGTGTGTGTATATTTTGACTTGCTCACTGATCACTGTTCAGTTTGGTTTGGGGAAGGTTAAGCTTGGAACATGCGGTGAACAAAGCGACATGCATTTCAAGTAGGGCTGCAACTGCAGGTGATTCATCTGTCTAAAAGGTTTGGTCAATAAAATGTCAGAAAAAAATCCAATTTGAGAAGATGTGATCAGAGAATTTACTTTTTTTCCCCCCACAATTGTCAAATTGATTAATCAGTCAGTAAAAATAGTTGCTAATTAATTTAACAGTTGACAACTAATTGACTAATCGATGCAGCTTTAATGTCCAAACACCTCAATGAATGCTGAGTATTGCAACAAACCATTAATACAAGTAAGTGGTTGTTTCTCCTGTGTCAAAATTCTCCATTTCAGCCCTGGACAGTTAAAAAATCCAAAAGTTCTTCACACTGTCATCTTGCACATATAGCATTTTGATCCTCCAACCTTTAAGGAAAATTCATAAAGAAAAACAGCAGTGGTATCACAAATGTATGCAAACACTACCCAGGAAAAACACCATCAGTTATACAGTAGCAGCACCTGCCAGCATCCATGCATATTACAAGGATGAATCAGGAGAAGTAAAGAAATTCAAGAAGATTTTACTGAGTGTACTAGAAATAGAAAACAAAAATTAAAGCAGTTCCTATTAATATAGGCTACAAAGAGAGCAAGACCATTTCAAGAACATAAAAAAATCCCAATTAGAGCCACTAACAAGCGTTTTCTTTATCAAACACTCCACCAATTACATTCTTAATTACCGGTAACTATTTAATAGCTTTGTTTTCAACATTGTCAGAAACAAATAAAAGTCTAGATTGTTCTCTGCTAGGATCCAAACTGACGTATTCAGATTGCTTGTTTTGCTAACCCCAAAATTGGCTTTCTTTGAGGAGTGACACGACGCAAACAAAAAACAGAAAAGCCATCATGCATTTGTTTTGATTCTTTCACAGTCCATTCTATAACAATTTCGAAGAGCAAGAATCTTGTCGCAGCCGTTTGCTCCCGCAAGTGCTTTAATAATTGTATTCAGTCCGATGTATCACTGTTCGAGCTACCTCTTAATTACTAGACAGTCCCTTTGTGGTGGAAAGAAGGAGAAGCTTCGTTGAAAAGAGAAAGAATGTGACAACCCAAGAACAGAAAAGGGACTCGGGGAAAAGAAAGCAAGAGCGTGTTTTGTCAGGCAGAAAGAGTGATACAAGTGTGGGGGAAAGCGGCAGGGGGAAATAAAGAGAGGGAGAGGCAGAAAAATGGCAGAGATGAAAAGTAAACTGGATAGTACCACCAGAGGCAGACAAACTCCTTAGCTTTGACTGCTTCTGGCCTCAAGAGATGCAGTAAACAGCTGTCTAATCCTTCCCCTTCAGTCGCTCCTTTCTTTTCTCCCTCATCCCCCATCTCTTCTCTTGCTCTCCCTTCATTTTTTCCTTCTTCCCCTCCATCCACCTTTCGTCCTGGCCCCGTGCTTCCTTCCCTGTCTCTTCATGCGCTGGAGGGAGGCAGGCGGGGGCTGACAGGGGTTTGTTTTGGGCCGAGACAACAATAGCCTACACCTTGGCACTGACACTGAGGCATTCAGGTATGCACACAGGCACACACACACACACACACACACACACACGTAACGCTGCCTTCCCGAGGACTGTGTGTGCAACGAACAACGAGGTCACCATTTGCTGTGCGTCTGGGACGAGGAGAAAGAGGTTGTGTGTTGTTTGCGTGTGTGGGTGTGTGTCGGGTCTCCTGCAGCAGTCCCTCTCCCTAGTTGAGCACAGCGACTGGCAAACACAGACCTGCTTGTCTCTGTTTGTTTCCTTTTGAACCGCCAATCCTTTGAGCCTCCGTTTCCCGCTCCTCATGCATTATTGCACAGCAGCCAACCTTGGTGCCGCGGTAAAACATTAACTAAGCTGTCTTATTACAGTAAGGGAAATCTTCCAAGCAGCACTGTAATTTCATAGTCTTGTTAAGGCAATGATTAATCAATTATTCACTTTGCCTCTTTTATTGCACTGCGAAGAAAAGGATTGCTAATGGGAGCAGAAAAGTGCCACCTCAAAAGCGGCAGTGAGGAAACACAATGCAACTGCATATGCATACGTTTAGTGCTGGAAAGACCAATCCAATAGTACACTATACAGTCATTTATCAAGTGAATTTACCAAATAAATTGCAATGAAAGTCACAGCAACTTCAAGATTGGCCTACTTTTCTTTGTTTTCGGTCTGTATTACTTTGAATCTTAGACTAAATTAAATAAACATTTAAGAAATTGAATAATTTAAGTAATTTAATAAGGAATATGGAGGAAGGACAACTTCTTAAAGTTTTTGTTTAATCGCAATTTAATAAGTTTGCTCATCTAATTCAATATTAATCCATAAAGAATTTAGATTTGGCTTAGTTGTCTGTGTATTTTTGAAGTATCTTTTGGGTTTTGGGGCTTTTATGATGCCAAAGTGAAATGACAGAGACAGAGAGAAAGAATGTAATCAAGGACTGCAGCAGGATTCAACCAGGAAGGCTGAGATTACATGGTTTCTTAAACTTCTGGCCCGGCATGACACCCTCAGGTTAAGCTTTGCACAAGACAGCAAAAGTTGTATTTTCTTAATCAGGTTCTCGCAATTTCTTTCTTTCAGTTGGAACTGTTCTGGCTGTTTAAGAGACTTCTGCATTTGTGCTTTGCTGTTTGGAAGTAGGCAGGGCTTAGTTGGAAAATGAGACCTACTATGTTTTCGTGCACTGCTCCAGAGGCCGGAGCTGATACAAATCTTTAATGTGTAACTGTTCAACATGTTTTTCATCCTGAACGGAAAGTGAAAAGTTATGTAAAGCAGCGCACACCGGATGATCTCAGATCTTCATCTTTTGCTACATGATCTCCACCCACAGCTCTCTTGGAATCTGCTGTAGCACTAAACTCTCATTAGAATTCCCCTGGCTGGCCTCCTCTTTTTCGATATGGTAATTAGCAATGACTAATGACTTTAGCAAGTGTAAAAAATGAGCCAGTAATGGCCACATTACAATGGATTAGGAATTACAGAGGTTTAAATGAGAAAGAAAATGGTCTCTAATTATGGTGTGATTCTAAGACAAATCAGGGATGGAAAAGGAGTTTTCTGCTACACTGCTTTTTTTTTCTTTTGGCTTCTTAAAAATTAGTGGGACAGCTGTATGTTCTCGATGACTAGGCACAGTCACTCCCAACATGTCTGGATGAGAGAGATTTATTTTGTGCAGATCAGAAAAAAAGACTGAGTGTAAGTGACGGAGAAATATCTACAGATACGGCAGATACACGCATAGAGAGGTATTGGCACGACACAAACTTGCATAATAACAGAATGTTATGTGTCAGTGAGTATCTAGTATGTAATTGGCTCCTGCTGTGGTTAATTCCCAGAAACTTTGTTAGAAAAAACAGCTCGCTAGATGTGAAAATGACGACGAGAGGTACAAAAGAAAAAAAAAACATCACACCAAAGCATTATTTATATCCAGATCACATCAGAGAACATCCACTAATCAACGCAGAGGATAAAGTGGAGATTTTTCAAAAACATAATGACAACCAAGTCAAGGGTTACTCCATTAGAAGGGTATATCACGCACAGCTCCATAGTCATCTTTGCAAATTGTGTGTACACTTTATTTGTGTTCTCTCTCGGAGGATGTGAAGGTTTTGAGAAAGGCTGTGATAACTGAGGTGAATCACTTGAATTGCCTTATTTGATGTGTTCGTGGCACAGTGACACGCCGCAGCTTCGTCACGTTTGCATTAAATCACAGCAAAAATGCATCATTACTCTCATTATTTGGAGCGGTGGATCAGCAAGGCTTACGTTATTGTGCTATTCATACCCTGTCCGTATACATTTCAGCTTGCATTCTACAGCCCTTTCAGTGTGCTGACTTCTGTTAATTAGTGTTTCTTCGACTATGCCTCAGCTGCTTGTAAATGTTATGAGTTGATAAAAGTTTTATTAAGCTCCAGATTCCCAACAGTCTCCTCAGCCACGGAAGAAAAAAAAACAGGCTGTTAAAAACATGCATAGTAATATATTAGCATGTCAGGATAATTAACCAGAATCAAATATTTACGAATGTGATTACCTTTTTATGTAATTCTGCCTCCATATAGGTCACTGTGGATCCTGAAACCACATGCAAAGGGACAATTTTGGTCCGGTGGCACAGCTTCAGAATTGAACTGAGCTCAGAGCAGACACGGCAAATTGGTTTGATGCGCAACACACGATGCTTTTAGTGCACACCGGGCCACAGAAAACAACAAATACTTTTGGAAAATGCACTTGTCTGATGCTTTCAGTGTGTTTGCAACTTTCCACCACTTCACTGTCTTTCGTTCTCAGTCTCAACATCGCTAAATGAGACTCTGAGGGGGGTGGGGGGTGGGGGGGGTGAGAACATGCTATGGCCACTATTGTTGAATAGTCATGGATTAAATTTCGCTTTTGTTTGCTTGTGCTTTTGTTTCCACACTCTTACCACTGTTAGATTGTATTATTTCAGAGCTCTTTTATCTCCAAGGCCAAACTAACATGCAAGCTTAAAGAAAGGAGCAAAAAAAAAGAAAAACGGAAAAAAATAGGGATTTACAAAAGCTTCCCTCTCCCCCCTCTCTCTCCCTTTAAAGGTCAGCATTACCATGCTATTGAGTTGAAAAGAGAATATTATGATAATGTTGCCACCCTGAAGCAAACACACCACAAGCTGGTAATTGCACTCATTCAAGTACACTATGGAAAATTCTGACAAAGACATTAAGATTCCAAATGCTTTGTAATTGTTTAATATGTGCTTCTTTCATTAAGAAGCAGCAAAAACTAAGTGGCTGCTTTGCAACATATGGCTCATTTAAGTTGCACCAAACAATTTCGCCTGCAGCCATTTCGAGTGTTGGTGCGGATGAAATCGGTGTAATGGTGACACAACTGTAATCATTGTATCTGTGGATTTACACGTGTTTGCTGAGTGATATCATGGATGTTGTCTTAGCCTCATGTAACCTGAGATAAGTCAGTGCTGGCAAGCTGTGAGAGCGCTCGATATGCGCCCACACACATACGCAAAGCCTCTTAGTCACTCCAGCAAGAAAACAGGAATCCAAACACAGATACATCATAACTGTTCACTGAAAATCAATACCATCAACACACATAAGAGTGGAGCTATTGGGCATTAAAACTGTGTGTATAATAACATAAAGAGGTGACATGCAGAAGCATTCCAGTGGAGCTTTGCACATCAGAGACACTTGATGTGAAGCTGCACGGCTCTGAAAAGAAAGAAAGAAAAAAAAATCTTTGCGGTTGCCATGGCAGCACACTCTGCACTCCAAACAGTACAGCTGAGCTGAGAGAGACTTTAGTCATCTCACTCCTCCTCCTCTCCCTCTCTTGCTGTCTTTCTCTCTATAAGGGCATCCACCCCTATAGTAGAACAGGGTTGCCATTACACAGAGAAAACTCTCATTAGGTCTCTTTTCAGCTCACGGACTAGCAGACACAGGCCCGGCTGATAAACTGCTAAGCACCACAGTGCACATCTTTTCAGTCAAAGTACTGGCAGTGTTTACGTGGGCCCAGGTAGATTTCCCATGAGGCCTCGAGCTTGGTGTATAATTCATGTTTGCAGGAAAGATATTCACATGCTGTCACAGCTTGATTACACCAAAAGCCCTCTCTGCATCTGGAAACATATGTGTGACTGATTTGACAGAGTATACGCCTCTGAGGGGATGCTGTCTTTGTCTGTGTACAAAGTGTGATACCCCAGCGAGATCCTGCGGGAGAGAGTGTGTGTTTGTGCGCGCGTCTTTCACTAGTTTGTGTTTCTGACTGTGCACGCATGTATGATCAAAAGTTGCCCTCATGCAATCTCTGGATAAATAAAACATAAGTTACGTTGCGAACTAAACTGAACCGTCTCTTTATGAATAAATCATCCCTTCCTACCGAATTTCCTGAGCTTTTTTTGATAGCAGCTCACTGACTCCACCATTATGTAACTCAATGGTGCGTAACACAGTCTAATTTTTTGGTTTGTGAAAATAATAAGAGTAATGCAGTGTGATACTGAACTGATCAAAGTAAACGATGGATCTTCCATCTGCTCATGCAACATATACAATATATACAGTACATAATATATATGTATGTGTGTGTGAAAGGTAGAGAAACATCTGCTGTGCAACAATGTGGGCGCTTTAAAATAAATAAATATAAACATGAGACAAGCCCACATCATTGCTATTATTCAGACAGCGAAATTTCATTTCTTCTGAGTGCACAAATCAATGCGAAGTTGATGAGAATTGGAAAACTCAGTGTCCTCCCACAGTAAACAGTTTTGTTGTCCTTCTTTATTTACCAAAGTTTCGTCCAGCAGCCTCTTCTCAGAATTACATTAAGACAAGCCAATATTGTAACTTTAACAACATTAGGAAGACAAACTTGCAGTTTAATGCCTCCACTAACCAAGGAAAGTTGCAGTTTATATCCAAATATGTCCGAATTCATTTATGTAGTGGCAACTCTGAAGGAATTTAAAGGTGGGCTTTCAAGATTACTGCCACCAAATCAGTTTTTGGTCAAAGGTGATATTTGGGCTTTTGGAGATCATTATGGAGCGTCAGGTAAACTGATGGTGTAAATATTAAATGTTCATCATTTTCATCCAGTTAGACTTAGAATTTTGTCATAATTAGGATGTGAGTTCTTGAGTTATGGCCAAATATGCTTTGTGACTTTGACCTTTGACCACTAAATCTAATCATCACTGAGTCCAAGTGAACATTTGTGCCAAATCTGAACAAATTCCCTAAAGCTGTTTTTAGACATCATCTTCAGGAGAGTGGGACAGATGAACGGATGGATGTGTGGACAGATAGACAACTCGAAAACATAATGTCTCTGGCCACGGCTGTCACTGGCAGGGATACATACAAAATTAACGACGACAAAAAACATATTCAATATTGAACTAAAAAAATGGAAAAACTACTTGGTTGGTCATTTGAGTTCAAACTATAATTTCTAGTTGGCGACTTTTAATGTTGCTGAGAAAGAGTTAATCAGCTGTAGCTGCTTCATTAGTTGGATTAAAACCCAACTGACTTTTTAATGCTTCCAACAAACCTGTTTCAAAGCCTGTTGAAAAAGAAGTCTGAAATTAGGAGTTGATGATTTTAACTGTGCTAAAAGATGAAGGCTAAAGTGGACCTTAACCCATCTACAGGATGAGGAATTAAACACACAGCAACTGTCCTTGTAGTAGAGTGTAGGCCAACTAAATCCGAGTATTAGCAGCAAAAAATGTAAGATTAGACTCATACTGTACTAAAAGAATTCTGTTTTATTGCCGAACTCTGACATGTTTCCATTTTTAAAACATTACATTTTCATTTTAAGTGACTTCGGGGTGCCTGGTTACAGTTGGTGCCAAATAAGTGGACAGTTGTTTTTCAGGTTCAAGTCCTGCCAGAAATTCATGGGATTTACTGAGGATTCTTCTAGAAAACTAAATGTATGCACAGGCACACACAAGTGCTTTGCCCTGTCTTGTTTAGCATCACAAAAGAGAAAACAAGCCTCACTGCACGGCACAAAAAAACTCAGTTTGAGAAATACTGACCCTCCTCGGGTTACCATAATACACCACATACACGATCCATTATTGAATGATTCTGACCGCCAGGCTGAGAAATTGATGCTGTGGCAGGCAGGATGTGAGTGACAGAGTTGATTTATTTCAGCCTACAATCATGTAACGGGAGCAACACAGGCGCTGAGGAGTGATGACAACTCCATGGGGCCATGCAGTTCAGACACACACAAACCTGTGCTGCACACGCACAGACATCAGACGCCGCCATAAACATCTCCAAAACACATTCAGTAGCACAACAGTGTGAAACCCAAAGCCTTTAACACAAGTTGTCTTCCAGTCAGGATCCCACTTGGTAAAGTTCAGATGGAAATTGATTGCCAGGTCATGTGCAGTGCTAGCGTCTGCAGAATGTACGTTGAAAACATGCTGATGCTTGGCCTGTACTTCTACACATGTTCTTATGTTCACCAACAGATAGCAGCCCTTTAATAAGTTTATCCCATCTAACTATGTTTTGTTGATGACAATATGTGAAAAGGCTGCTTCAGAGTAAAGACATTCCTTTTGATTTTGGACTATACAGAAGAAAATTTCAGATTTACGAATATTGGTTGTTTTTAAGGGCTGATACCAATACCCATTACTGATATTCAAGAAAGGATAAAGATATTTGGAACTGATATACATTAAATGTAATGTTTTAACAACATGTGACAGCAGAGAACCTGGCATTCATAACTAGACTTCTTCATTGATAAGGGTGACTGCAACTGAGTATGTAAAATAACAATAAATAGGAGTGATTAAATTATCTCCTCTGTTTATGTGGAATCAACTGAGATTGATCAGTTTGTCCCCTGCAGTCTCGCCTGCAGTTCAGATTCAGGGTAATCTGTGGCTGCCTTCTAACTTATCTGCTAGCTGTTAGCATAGTCTTGGCCACTGTGAGAGTAGCTAATTTCCTGATGTGCGGCAACGGCTTGTGTTTCTTGTGAAATTTTTGCAATCTCTGTTTGAGAGACATTTCTGAGACCACTGACTGACAACGGGCAGAGAGAGAGGTGGCTGCATCAGACTTGATACAACCTCAATAAAAATACAGATACCAATAACCTGAAAAATGCCAAATATTGGCCATGATAGCCAACCAGGTTGATAATCAGTCTATCCTTAAAGAAGATGGCAACATAAAATTATAAGTTGCGATGAAAGTGTCATCCTCTTCCTAAAAAATGGCACACCCTTGTGAAATCTGAATCCAAGGTTGAATAATTTAAAGGCAACATGCATTAAAATCTGTATGGGCGCAATAACCAACTTCTATTCTGACTATTGGAGAAGTTACTGAATGCCAAAAACAAGCACATATTGTCGTTACTATCAAAAAGATTTTAAAAAATTACTCTTAAGCCTCCCAGTGTCTGAGTGCGCCACTGTTTAACACAGTGGGGGTTTGCCAGGTGAAGCAGATGGCATCCCTGAAAGCATGATGAGAGAGAGGAGCTGCTGCACGTGATAAACTCTGAACCAAACACCACCTCTGGAAGAGGCAGAGAGATCTCGAAAGGATGGAGAGCAGAGTAGATGAGAGGACAGGAGGACTGAAAGTGGTGATGGGAGAGGAAGTAAATGGGCAGACGAATGGATGGATGGAGGGATGTTTGTGTGTGTGTGTGTCTGTGTCTGCGTGTTTGAGTGTGTGTGGGTAGTGGGTCACTCTCAGAGTCCACCTGTCTGCAGAGATAAACACAAGGAGGGCCCAACAGCACGGATTGGGGCTTATGGGAGAGCTTGACTGACAGTGCTGACATTTAGAAAGAGCACAGTAAACAAGGTCTTACAGAGAATAAATAGCAAGGGGAGCAGAGTGGTTAATACACACAGTGACGTACTGTACACATTAACGCATCAGCGTGTGAATGCAAACATGGACTAGTGTATGCATGCACAGAGCCACCTGTAAAGCTTGCTATCTTTCCACTGGTCCGATCAGATACTGCTAGGCAGAATAGAAAATGTAAAAACACTTGCTTTTAATAGAATCAGCCGACACACATGTACACACACACACACACCGAAGCGTCAGGGAAATTAAACACGCCTACTGATTAATCCAGGACAGAGTGGATCATCAGTGTTGTTCCTTGGCCTTTTGTGTCTGATTAAATGGAGAGGCATGAGGATAGCAGTGCTTCAGGCTGCCAAACTCAGAGCCGAATGCACCTTTAGAACATTGTGTTCTCACCTATTTGTGACAAAGGCGCAGTGATGAGTGGTTAACCGGTACCTGCTCAGAAATGTCAGCAGCTCCAGAAACAAAATGTCTTTTGCATGTTTTTGTGCTACAGTATTTTAAGAATAAGAAAATACTAAACTGTTAGTGGTTGAATGTATGGAGACACAATAACCATAATTTACCCTCTGTACTCAGAAATGTCTGTGCATTTGTCACACTTAACTCACAATGGACCCATTTTTAACTGCAATATAACGTGTGGCTATGAAAACAGCACAACCATGGCTAGATGTAGAGAGAATTCAAAAATGTCTTTGTGCAGTATAACAAAGTGTATAAACAGATATGATTTAAATAAATAAATTACAAGTTTCATTTCTTTGATTATTCAACAAACACTGAAGACATGCCATTAAAAACTACATTTTTCAAGAGCACATAAGTATTACCAATACTGGTAGAAGTACTGATGAATATAGAATGCATTTAGATTTTGATATTTTACTACTTCTATTTTTGTTTTGTTTGTTTACATACTTTTTTCCCCTATTGGTCTATACACAGCCTGAACTTCACCCTATATGGAACACAGAAGCTTTAGTTTAAAAAAAACAACAAAAAAACAACAGAATCTTGTAGGACCAAGTCATTTTTGGCAATTTTTTTGAAATGCGGCTTTTCAAAAGCGTAGCTAGTTAACTACAGTTAGGATGAGCAACAACATTGTTAAACTTCTACTTCCTTGGGTGATGCTGTGAAAATACAAAGACACAGTAACTAATCTCACCTATTGCTCAGCTTAACGAAAAAATAATAAAACAAACAAAAATGCAAATGCTACCTTGCTGGCCAGCTGACTTGCTAAGCTAGCTTGGGAGCTTGAATAATAGCTTTAAGATAAAAGATACAATACACATACTGCATATTAATCACCATTTATCCAAATTCTAAACTTAGATACAATTTTGAGTTACGTAGTACAGTACTTCTACTTTGCTACATTTTCAGAGGAATTGCCGTGCTTTTTAATGAATTATTTTAATTTGAAAAATGATGCTTTTCAGATTGAGATCCGAGACACAATACTAAAAGACACAAAAGCTAAAGTCGAGTTGACAAGCTAACAGAAAGATAACCTGTTTCCACAAAAAATAGATTATTATGAGCAGTTTTACTTTTTCTGTAAACTGCTAACACTTGTTCACTTCAGCAACATTTTGAATGCAGGTCCTTATAAAGATGTATTTTAATAGAGTGGTGTTGCTACTTTAAGTGTCTGAATTCTTCTACAATCCCCATATACTATGTGTTTTCTACTACAGTACATACAGTACTTGCATGCCAATTGACAGTTAAGTTCGAAAGTAGTTGGAAGACAGAAATAAAATACAGTATTCTGTGCACAATGATTAAAAAAAAAACAACTTGAAAGGAATGCATCTATATTCGATGTGGTCTAACTGAAGTTCTCCTGATATAATGAGTTCTTTTAAAATCCAACTATGAAGCCAAATTCCAAAAAACTCTAATTATGCACTTGAATTTGGGTTAGGCAGAGTGCATAAATACAGACAGTAAATGAGGCTAGGAAGTGGGAAAAATGTAAAAGAAAATGAGCACACTCACATATGCAAGCAGAGAAATGTTCTCATAAAAGCTTTTTGGGATTAAAAAGAAAAAAAAAGCTCTGAGATGTAATACCACACTATGTTCATATGAAACCCTTAACTCCTGGATTGAATGTGAAGTAACAAGTAATGTTGTTTTCATCTGACCAAACACAAGCAATAACATTAGATATCCTTCCTTAGATATCTGGCAAAGGGGCTTGTAAAGCTTTAGTAGGAGTTACAACATGCACCTCCGTGTGTGAATGTGCACTGAGCTAACTAGAGCAACTAGGTCACCCCAATTTTCAAGGGGAAGATGTTACCTTCAGGGTAGTATTCAGTGGGGTGAAACATTCACTGTGTTGGTTTTCAAGACACCATGCAAACTCCACCATGCTGATCGCTACACCAGGCACTGCTGCACACACCACTTTTTTTTCTCCTTTTTATAATTCTGTCATAGTGACTCCCAAAAACAGCTTTACCAAGACACAAAAATTGAGAAAGAGAGTCACCTTGAAAGGACAAAATGAGACAAAGAAACATATCTGACTCAAGTCCTTGGAGGATAAGTGGCTTTAAAGCTCTCGCTGGTGACACTAAGGAAATTCTGTTCAACCTGAAACCTACTTAAATGAGAGCAAATAAAAGTATCAGCAACATATCTGTGTGTATGTTAACATGGGCCGAAAATCCCAAAATAATCCAAGAGAAGACTGTTCTCGGGCACATACAACGTGAATTTATTTCAATCACATCTATTTTTACTAGTAGAAACCAAACTTCAGGCAAATAGTTTGGATACAGCTATTACAACTGATGACGAAATGAGCTGTACAACTGGTACATTTTGCAGTCACATGGCATCAGCAGAATCGCTCCAAGCACAGAAATGATCTATTTTGTCCTTTTAGTCACAGTCTGTGAAAGGTCTTGCATCAGCTGAGATTGCTCCCCCCCCAAGCGAAACAAATGCAAATACAGTACAAATATGCATGACCCCATGTGTGGTCAAGCGTGCTTACAGTAACACAACCACACAAACAAGTCCACACACAAACATGTTGAATGCGAATGCAGAAAGAATCCACCTGGAAGCGACAATTTGAGGAGGCACAGTGACATTCTCTGTCCCCTTGTGTGGCGTGCGAGGAAATCAATAGTTATTGCAGTTGCATTTTCTAGCCGTAAGAGAAGAACACTTGAACAATAGGCTTCATCCTGCATGAAGCACAGAAGAGACTCCATGCAGAAAACAGTAAATGTCAGGTGAAGGCCCGTGGGAGTGGGGATTCAGTGCCTACATCATGTACTGCTGAGCACCTATGTGCAGCATGCAGAGCTGTGGTTGCAAAATTATTATTATTATTTTTTTTCCCCTTTCTGATATCCGTGTAGGATAGCAGCAAATTTGAAAATACATTTTACGCCACAGGATGGAAGTCGAGATAAAACGAGGTGTTGCACATGGTATCCGCTCAATCTGCTCATATCTGTGCAGGGAAGATGGAGTTACAGCTGAGACATGGTTAGCCTAGCTATATGACATTTAGTTGATTTCAATCCGTACAAGACGAAAGAAAAACAACCTGTCAATTGTTGCAAGAATTGCATTAGTGAGTGCTAGGAGTTGCTTGTGACTGATGCTGTCAACAGCCAGGCAAACTGTTTCCAGTCTTCATGCATCTAACCTGTCTTCTAGCTCCAGCTTCACTTTTATTTTCCAGACACTGATTTTCTCATCTGACTCAAAAAAAAACTTCAAAGAAACAACAGCGTGTCGCAAAATGTCACACAGTTTCTTTCAAGTTGTGTATGGCTGAATGCACGTAAGTATTTACGGTGACAAGCAGCTTTTCAGTTTCTTATCCAAACTCGCTAACAATTTCCTCTTTGAAGCACAACTGCCAGCCTCTTTATCCTCACAGCACGCACTCACTCTTATAGATACGTTAGTCACACGTGTCGCCACATTTCACATATACATAATATATATGTAGTTTAATGTTTTAAGATACAAGAAGATCATGACCCAACCTGTCTCTGTAGAGCGTACAGTGATAATGCTGACATTATCTTCTCATCTTCTCCTGCTAGTCCCTCTGGAGAGCTCAGAAAGTCAACCTCAGTGTCTCTAATTTCAGACACTTAATGAGATTTTTAATTGGTGACCTTTTGAGAATGGTTTCATACCACAGCTCATGAGAGCACTTGGGGGGAGCCAATCCGAAACACTCAATACTCACACCAGGATCCTTCTTAACAACCTTCCAAGGGTCTGGTGTTTACCTGTACCCGCAGATAGATCAGTTGATTGACTTATCAACAGACAGAGCCAGACAGACAGGACTGAAAATTGAAAAACATTTGAAGGAGCTACCAACAACTAGTTTTAATAGTCATGGAAATTCATGGCATGTTTTCACTACCACAGGAATTAACTGAAGACAAGAAAATGAAAAATACAACAGTCTGCAACATGACCACATCATAAAACTCCCTCCGCTGCACTTCATCAAACTTTTAACACCGCTCTGTATGACAAGTGATGGGCAAAAAATACAATCTCAATAAACAAAGCCCAGCTGAGTTGAGCAAGAAAGCAAGACAGCATGTTAAAGTGTTGGAGTGGCAGACAGAAATATATTAGACGTAGGTGGCGCTGAGTGTCTCTTTGTGTATCAACAAACAAAAGCAGACTCAAAGGACTATGGAAATGCAAGGCTTAAAATTTTGGGGCCTCAGCTTCTTACCGTGGTGAGATATCGCAGCCCTGTTGCATGAAGGCGCCGAGTGAAAACCAAAGGGAATTGAAGATGCCGAACTCATTGGTCTGCTCTGGACTCTGCTGGTTGGTGTTCTGTTGCGCCGGTGTTTGGCCCTGCTGCACCCCGTTGGTGGCGGACGCTTGGGTTGGAGACTGGGGTTCCCCTCCCTCCTCGTAGTCCTCAGCGTGCCACTCGTACGGGCTGAACCGACTGACGAGGAAGAGGACGACGCTGACCCCAATGTAGGCAAACACAATGCACATCCAGATCTCGTAAGCCAGCGGGTCCAGGAAGGAAAACACGCCTGGTTTGGATTTGGTGGGTTTCTTGATCATGATGGAGATGCCCAGGGACATGAAAGGCTTGGAGAAGTCGATCACTTCCTCACGGACCAGAGTTATAGTGAGTGGAGCTACAGCCACATCTGCTTTCTGGGGGAAGAGCACAGACACAGCCGGGCATTTAAACAAGGCTGTACAACATCAGGAATCTTGCAGTTTAACTTGTAAGTCTACCAAGAGCACCTATCAGAAAAACACATCTGGCAAAGACTTTTTACTTCAAGTCGCTATGTGTAGAATATCCATGGATATCCATGAAATTACATAATCATAAATTATTCCAATAGCATACTGCATTTTTGCTTGTTTCTTTTTGTTCTCTTTTGATCGTATCACTGGCTGAAGTCTAAAACATTTAAAGTATCTTCACATTGATTTTAAACACAGCTAAATAGACAGGTCAGGATGCTAAAAAAATAAAATATTCTTAACTTGCTTTGGTCTACGTGAATTTTAGTGTTAATTCCAGTTCATTTCAGCCTAGTATATTACTCATTACTGTGCCCAAAGTATCATGCTAACTTTGCACTTTTCACTCAGTTGGAGAGATTCCGTAAAATAAGAAATCACACAATGTGCCTTGTGAACAGCGTATAGCACGAGCTCCCTGCAGAAGACTTTTACAAAAACCAAGTAAAGAAAGAAATTAGCCACCTGGAACAGCCATTTTGCTAAATGCATTAGAGATCTCCCTTCAAGGATACTTGCCCGCTGATCTAATCATCAGTATATAAATTAGCACACAGGGTTTGTTCATGTGTGTAGCGAACTTCCACTGTGGTCATAGTGCTTTCTGAGGAAGCTCAGCAGTTAAATGTACGGACTGTTATGAGATCAACAGTACGTCAAATCAGTCTGATGGGCGGCCATGTTTACTGGAACCACAGACGAAGATCTAAATCAAATGGAGGATGGGAATCAGAGGATGGAGGCAGAAGCAGAAAGACAACAAGAACATACTTTTGGATAGTCTTGGTGTTCTTGCACTCATTGTTCTGCTTCCAAAGAGTTGGAATTGTTGATGCCAGACTTGAAAAATGTACATGTGTCCATGGATGAGAGTAATCCCAGCTGTGGGGTGACAAGTAATTCCTCTGATAAAACACAAAATTATAAATTTGTTCTGTATCAGCAGACAGACTCACAGGTCTGGATCCAGACAAACAACAAGTGAATCAGAGGCTTTGATTAACATTGTCATCCAGGAGATGTTGTTTCCCAAAATCAACTGCAGGATAAGATCGGCCAGACTGAACACTCAGTTCTCCACATGGTAAGTAAAAGCTAAGAAGAGCTCGAAAAATGGTTGTTCCAAGTGACTAATTTCTGACTGAAAATCAGTCCTTAAAGTGATGAATGAAAAAGTTGGCTTTCTTCAGAAGGCTTCAGGGACTTTGTGCTAATGACCTAGCAAATGTGAATTTTAAGTTACTTTTGTGTAAATTCAACTTCCCTAAATCTTCACAGTGAACACGAAAAGTGCAAATTTAGCATGACGCTTAACAGAGCCACGATAACCACATTAATAGGAAATAAACCAGAGTTCTCTTCTAAGGCTTTCAATGAACAGAATTCATGGCAAACTTTTAGTAGGTTTCCAGCTTTAAATACCGAATAAGAACTCTGTTGACTTACCCCATACACCAGTTCCCCAACCATGCCATTCCACATCTTGGTTTCGGGATCTCTGGCTCCGTACTTGCCATCTGAGACAACCTTGAGTTTGTACTGGTAGCCCACATGCTTGGCTATCTCTGCAGCCAGCTCAACAATGTAGCCCTCGTACTTTTCATTCCCCGCAAATTGCTCGTGGTGCTTCTTCAGCATGACATATGGAGACTCCTGTTGGATGTAGGGCAACCATGAGTAAAACACATCTTCTCCAGTTATCATCAGTTTTATATCCGTTACTTTGGGTGAAAAATGAAAATCATTTACAGGAAATCACAGATGAGGTTTCTGAGATAACTGAGCGGTTTCTGTGATGTGGAAACAAAATGTTCTCCCCACAGGCTGTTGTGACTGTACAGATATAACTTTTACAGCAGGGTAGTTTGTTGAGCTAATTAAATCAGAGACAACATTATGGCTCATAATAAAACTCTAGCATGCAGTAAAGTTTAATACTATTTGAGAATTTGGGTAGGAATGTTATGGATACATTTTATAATGTGGTGTAATTCACATTATTATGCAACTTTTTACTCTTTGTTTAAAGGCGATGCTTAGAGACAAAAAACAAAAGAGAAATAAATTATTGGGCTCAGATATAATTGTTGGTGCGAAAGGTTGAGAATCAAAGATGATTGTATGAAATTACAAGGTATTATTGTGGCTTTGTTCCTTGGAAAGTATGGTGTGTAATTCAAACACAAAAGGTGCCTAAGTGTGATCATTACGACAGCCTTGCCACGCTGAAAGGGGTGTTGATAGAATGTAACAAGCTGCAAGGAAGCGGAGGAATCAGATTAGTAGTTGAGAAGACATCACATCTGAAGCGAAGATGCACCTGTGTGTGTGTGTGTGTGTGTAGGTGTGTGTGTGCGTACTTATGTATATGTGTGTGCGAATCATGTAGACTGTGAGGCTGACAGAGCTTTCAAGCCTGGCTGACCTCTGCTCCAGGACCGGGCTGTTCTTCTTGTTATACCGACATCTGTACATCTCACACTGATTGACTGGTCTGAGAAATTACAGCTGACATGACACCTGAGGCCCCCACTTTACTTTGAGAGAATTATATTTGATACAGAATTCCAGACAGCTCGGTTATCCACCTGCAGTCGGAAGGCTTCAATTCCCACAAGTTGTTAGGTGTGACTGTTTTCAGCTAAGGCTATGCTGAGCTGAGCAAATTGTGCCGCCATGTTTCATCTGGGTCTAGAGATGCAGTGGCGGTTGGGGGGTTTCCCCTGTGTGTTACAGTTATCTGTGTTCTCCTGCTCTTTATGGTTGGAGTGAAGGTAATCATTGTTACACGCAACCTGAAACCCACTGGTAGACAAATGGCACCCCAGGGGGACAGTGGAGGGAAAAGGTCTGGCATGTGGCGCTTTCCCAGGGTATGCACTTGCACCCACAGTCACAAAGACACACACATGCATACACACACACACTCACATATATATATATATATATATATATATATATATATATATATATATACACACGTGGACAAAATTGTTGGTACCCCTCAGTTAAAGAAGGAAAAACCCACAATTCTCACTGAAATCACTTGAAACTCACAAAAGTAACAATAAATAAAAATTTATTGAAAATTAAATAATCAAAATCAGCCATCACTTTTGAATTGTTGATTAACATAATTATTTAAAAAAACAAACTAATGAAATAGGGCTGGACAAAAATGATGGTACCCATAACTTAATATTTTGTTGCACAACCTTTTGAGGCAATCACTGCAATTAAACGATTTCTGTATTTGTCAATGAGCGTTCTGCAGCTGTCAACAGGTATTTTGGCCCACTCCTCATGAGCAAACAGCTCCAGTTGTCTCAGGTTTGATGGGGGTCTTCTCCAAATGGCATGTTTCAGCTCCTTCCACATATGTTCAATGGGATTCAGATCTGGGCTCATAGAAGGCCACTTTAGAATAGTCCAACGCTTTTCTCTCAGCCATTCTTGGGTGTTTTTGGCTGTGTGTTTTGGATCGTTGTCCTGTTGGAAGACCCATGACCTGCGACTGAGACCAAGCTTTCTGACACTAGGCAGCACATTTCTCTCCAGAATGCCTAGATAGTCTTCAGATTTCATCGTACCTTGCACACTTTCAAGACACCCTGTGCCAGATGCAGCAAAGCAGCCCCAAAACATTACTGAGCCTCCTCCATGTTTCACCGTAGGGACAGTGTTCTTTTCTTCGTATGCTTGGTTTTTGAGTCTATGAACATAGAGTTGATGTGCCTTACCAAAAAGCTCCAGTTTGGTCTCATCTGTCCAAAGGACATTCTCCCAGAAGCTTTGTGGCTTGTCAACATGCATTTTTGCAAATTCCAGTCTCGCTTTTTTATGAGTTTTTTTCAGCAGTGGTGTCCTTCTTGGTCGTCTCCCATGAAGTCCACTTTGGTTCAAACAACGACGAATGGTGCGATCTGACACTGATGTACCTTGGCCTTGGAGTTCACCTTTAATTTCTTTGGAGGTTGCTCTGGGCTCTTTGGATACAATTCGAACGATCCGTCTCTTCAATTTGTCATCAATTTTCCTCTTGCGGCCACGTCCAGGGAGGTTGGCTACTGTCCCGTGGGTCTTGAACTTCTGAATAATATGAGCCACTGTTGTCACAGGAACTTCAAGCTGTTTAGAGATGGTCTTATAGCCTTTACCTTTAAGATGTTTGTCTATAATTTTTTTTCGGATGTCCTGGGACAATTCTCTCCTTCGCTTTCTGTTGTCCATGTTCAGTGTGGTACACACCTTTTCACCAAACAGCAGGGTGACTACTTGTCTCCCTTTAAATAGGCAGACTGACTGATTATGAGTTTGGAAACACCTGTGATGTCAATTAAATGACACACCTGAGTTAATCATGTCACTCTGGTCAAATAGTTTTCAATCTTTTATAGAGGTACCATCATTTTTGTCCAGGCCGGTTTCATTAGTTTGTTTTTTTAAATAATTATGTTAATCAACAATTCAAAAGTAATGGCTGTTTTTGATTATTTAATTTTCAATAAATTTTTATTTATTGTTACTTTTGTGAGTTTCAAGTGATTTCAGTGAGAATTGTGGGTTTTTCCTTCTTTAACTGAGGGGTACCAACAATTTTGTCCACGTGTGTATATATACACACACAATTGTGCACATAGACATTCCATGGCATACAGAAGGTCCTCCAGGACTCAGTCTCATTGACCTCCGAACAGTTCCACTGTGATCTACTGTCACTCAGCCATGTTAAATACAACAAAGACGGACATTCATGTTCACAAGAGTGTTTGTGTATGTAAGCAAATGCAAAAACACATAGGAGTACGTGAAATAAAACAACATTCATGTAACTGAGTGTGCTTGATTAACTTAACTATTTATAAAATTGTGAATCCCCTGCCACACTCACCTGTGCATGCTACTGCTAGCCCTACATTTTAACAATATATGTGCCTTTGCTAATAGTCATCAATAGAAAAGTATTTGATTTTATTTAATTATGATTTTAATAAGTAATATATTCATTTGGTTGCACAATTGCAAGATAAAGAGAGCACAGTGGAAAAACACTGCCAACACGTAACATTCTGCTATCTCTCTGACAGAACGTAATTATAGTCTTTACTGGTTTGCCATCACTATACCATACACATACAGGCACTATTTACTCTGTTAATAATATGCAGTTGCTCAAATTATTATTACTGCATATATTATTTCATGTCTGTGACATATTCAGACACATCCTAGACATTGAAACTATAGGGGAAGTTGTCACTTTTGTCAAGTTGCTCGTACGATATCAGTACAACTACCAGGGTCATTCCATCTCAAATTACCAGGTGCCTCCGCTCAACCTCATCTGATTTATCCAATAACTTTTCAAAAAAGTGGCTGCCGCTTTTTGCACATTTTTCCCAAATTGAAATTTGAGTCTGTGTTTGAACCACAATATTTCAAAGACTACTATAGATGAAAGCCTCACATTAAAAATCCAGTTTTTGAATACAGAATATTTTTAGAATTATTAGGTACTTAGTCACAATAAATAGAAAATTAAAAGGCATTTTTCATTAAATTTTCACAACTGATTGCACAAGCTGTACTACGAAAACAAAAACATTTCAAATATAACTAAGATTTTTTTTTAAATTAAGGGCATATTTTGATGTTAATAAGTTAAATAGCTCCTGACATGTTGTTTTTCAAACATAGCCTCAAATTTCAATGCGTGAAATACATGTCAAAAGTGAGACACCGATATTTTCCATACATATTCATTCATTTTAATAAAAACAAATGGACAAACCTGATGAATCTGAGATAGTCGAGCAGAAATAGCTCTAAAAATGTGATCATTTGAGATGGAATGGCCCATTAACAGATGAGAACTGTGTGTTCACGGGTGAAAAATAGGCCAAAAGTCACTGCAGCGAGGCTTAATCGAGTCGCAAGTATCACACAGGCTGTGTGGCTGCTTTAACTTGGTAAAACAGGAGGTAAACTCAAAAGCAAGCAGTTCTGCACCCGCCATGCACAGGCAAGGTAAGCAGTGTGGCACAAGTTTAAGATTAACCTGTTTGATTTGTTGCAGACCTTGCATGAGTTTTGAAAATTACATGATCGTCTCTTGTAAGCTGCCGTTCTTTGCCGAAAGCTTATGAAAAGAATCTATTTTACTAGTTGCACACACTGAGTGCGATTAAAAACAAGTCATAAAATTTCACTAATGGCCTGGTTTTATTGTAAAGACATAATCATCAGAACATCAAGCTTTGGTGCTCCATTAAACCAGTTCTGCTTCATTCCTCCAGCTTAGTCTGTGTGCATAAGCTTGGACAGCAGGGATTGCAGTGAAGTGACAAACAATAACCTTCCTCAAGGAACGAACCACTGAGCACCAAAGTTAGAAGGTGTAAAAACTCTCCTGCTGCTCACACCTTATCTCTTCGCTTAGGTTCCAAGACGGAAAACCAATTTATCTTCCTAGAAAAGGGGACACTGATAGGAGATTATGTCAGAAAGAGTTATTTTGGGTCCTTACCCAGGAGACTGCAATTTTGGATTCAAATACGGATTTCTAAATGTTATTTTTTAACTTAGAGGCAGATATATGGCATGTTAAGTTCAGCATATTCTACCAAATGCACTACATCATTGGCTTGTCAGACCAACTCAAATGCAAACTAATCGACACCTCCTGTCATGTTTTAAATGCACTACTTTGAACTGACTTTACACTGCACGCTAACACAGCTGATTACACAAAATGTACACTTTTCTTCATACAATAAAATATCTATACATTTGAAACATCACTTTGTCAGTTTGCAATTGTACTGCAGACACCTGGAGAGGCAGAATAGATCTACAATCATCTTTATTAGGAACTCCTGTGAAATCTCTTGCAATCCAATACACAACAGCTCTGCCATAAATTCTACTCTTATAAAGCTGCTGCATTTTCAGCTTTTGTTGATGCTTATTGAGGTCATCGTGGGTGGTGCTAGTATTCTGTCCACCCCATTAACATACATGAGGTAGTAAAAATGGTAGAGACTATAAAATACACTACAGGCCAGTACAACAGCACTATCACTCACTATGATCTTAATAATAAATATAAAGTCAAACTAGCTTTTAACTGCGCCAACAAAAGCTGAAAACGAGGAAGTTTTGCAAAAGTAGAATCCATGGCAGAGTTTTTGCATAGTACGGAATTAGATTTCACAATCAATTCATCATTACATTTATCTACCTTGTTCATCCATTATTGACTTCGCAGTTTTAAACATGTATGTATTTGGCTGCATCTATCTCTTTAGCTAACTATTTTGAACCTTCATTCATTGGATTTTGTCAAATATTCTGATAATTTATCCACTTTAGCTCATTTTTACAGCTTTTCTGCTTGTTTGCTTCTAGTCCATTCTTAACTACATGTCATGTTTGTTTCAGCTGAATAATAGGCGGATCTATTTGAAATTTCAATTTTTGACAATACATTAATAAAAATAAACTTAATGTGCAATATATCCTTCAAATAAGCAGCCCACCAGATTTTTTGCTCCAAGTCTGAGCCAATGCTGGTATAGCTCAGGAGTATGTGTCATTCAAAACAGGGTTATAAAGTTAAGACTAATGTATCTTATTTGCACAGCACACTCCAAGGCCTTTAATTAACTTAAATCAGCAATGAACAAATAGTGTAGGATTTTTACCTCCTTTGCTATTAGCTGAAAGAATTGCATTAAGAGTTCATTTTGGGCTTTATTAGACTGAACCATTGACTATTGCAGCCATTCTGCACCAATTTGTTGACACTTAAGCAATTATGTCCCCTAACTGGGAGGCACAGTTGCAATCAGAAATTTCCCATATCCTCATTACAACTTGGAGTTTAACTTGAGCAGTTTTTCCTCTCATTTTTAATGCCATTATACTGTTGCCGCTCTCGAAAAAAGATTGCACGGATTGGAGTGTGCCAATGCTTTTTTTTTTAATTTATTTTTTTCTATTATTCCACATTGTCTCTTGGCGCCATCACATCCACCAAGCCTTTATCTGGTGAGCGGTGAATGCCTCTTAAGGGAAGCATGCAGTTCAAATCCTTTATCCCATTAATCCTCACAGTGGAGATCAGCTGCATGAACACTAACCTGTTAGACCTCAAGTCTGCTGCATAATGTGTAACACGAACCGACGTGTGTGTTTTACACACTTCATCCATGTATTGCATTATACCTGATTTCACTGTGGTAGAATCACATGGCAGCAGAGAGGCCCAGAGATAAAAGATACTGGAAAAAATATACCAGTAGTACAAGAAGAATAGTTTATCGACATGGAGTACTTCGTGGTATTAAATTATCAACAAGCTCCAGACACTAAGAACATCCTGTACCTGCAGGGATATACTGTAGTTACCATCTTCTCTATGCTACAATCCTACAATTTCTCAGCCAGGCATTATCAGCCGTGTTTCTCTTTTGAGAGAATGTCATGATAACTTATGTGCCACACTCCCTCCTCTCGTACAGAGGCCAGGCATAGACTTATTACAACCTTGCCAAGTCATGTTGAACAACCTAGTGGTGACATCTGAGCCAAATTAAGGCGGGGAGAGAAATAAAGGACACAATGACATACTGCAGCCTCAGGAATAGGTGATTTTTAGTGCTTGTGATGTATTTATGAAGCTTTTATGTCACACAGCTGCTTCTGCAGTGATAAATGCACCAATGCTCCCTTCTATTTTTTTTCTATTCATCTCAACATGATATCTGAGATGATGTTGACCGTATGTGTTTTTTAAATAGGCACTATTTCAACTCTGCACATCATCAACCCTTTCTGTCAGTAGGCCAGTGTCCACCCAGACAAAACGCTGCGCTTGAACTGTACTTGGCCAAATCAAATTCTCCTGATTCAGATTCTGAGCAGGCAGGCACCAGTCAGATAGAGAGAAGTTAGCAGAGTATATTTGGGAAGGAGGGAATGGGAGTGAGATACAATCACAGATGTCTGCTGAATCCTTTCAGGGGAGTGAACTCTTAGGAACTCTATCATAAAAGAAAATGAAAAATGGTTCCCTGACTTGCTCTGTCTTAGTCTCTCCCATTCCTCCCACCCCTCTTCTCCCCAATTCCCTCAACCTGAGTTTTTTGTTTAGTTTTTTTTTTTTTTAAATTCAGACTTACCAAGATAGTGGTGACTATGTAAGTTCTGTTCTGTAACCCGTAGGTCTCGTTGCTGCCTCTCATGAAGCTGGCTGTGGTCACATACTTCTCATCTTCGTTCCAGTAGCCGACCTAAGGCAGGAAGAATGTGTAGCAAAAGTCAGTTATTTAACAGGTTAGAGTTAAATTTCCACTATATAAAAGTGAAAAAGCTTCCCTTATAGTACTACTCACACTTGAATAAAAGCTATTTATCATATTTCTCATGACTTAAGAATACTTCAAATTTAAAAAAAGGTCCAATGATCTATGAAATTAGCTGAGTACATTTTACTTTGCATGACTGAGGCACCAAACGTGAACGCATGTGAAGCACTAGTGCAAAATATAACTGCAATGATGAATAATGGTATTGAAATGTGTAATTAAAAGTACAGCAGCTTTAGGCTAATATTTGCTTTAGATAAAATGCAAATGTTCATTCATCAGCGTTGCAAAAAAAATAAAAAAATAAAATCCCTGCATCTGACACAGAGGTGCTTAACTGTACTCACTGTATGACTTCACTTTCTACAGTCCAAAAGCTTCTTCTTCTTCTTTGTGGCACTCATACTCACTTACACATTAGTACTATAGAAAAATGGAATAACTACATTTCCCATGAGACATATAATGTAATGTATAATAGGGCTAAATCCTTGTCTTTCCTTGACTTTTAATGCTCAAAGTACATGCATGAATAAGCATGTGATCACTCGAGAGCTGCTGTAAAAGGTTAACCTTCAGTGTAAGTAGTTAATGGCCTGCGCCGTGTAGTGATGAAATACCGACTTATTGAACTGAACAACCATTATATTGACATTTTCCTTTTAAGCTAATGCAATAAAGCAAAAAAACATTTCTAAAATTAAATACCATTAGTGCATGAGTGTATATTATCTTAAACATAATTTATATATATATCATGTATCACTAGTATCTATCATCCATCTATCTATATCTGTCTGTTTTCATAGTTATTTAACATATGTAATTTTATTGTTTTAAATAATAAATTAGCAAATAATTGCTAAAAAGCCTAAACACACAAATAATCTCATGCGAAAAAAATAGGACTGTAATACGTATTTTACTCATGGGAAATACTGTAAATTTACTAACGATGATTGCCTTTTATTTTACAGTATTTTTTTCTTTTGTCCACCAGCATCTTGAATATTACTCGTTGTGTTTTGTTGTATAATTCTTAGAAGCTTGACTAATATAGCCCCAGAACTTTTATGGACTTATTAAATACGGTGTACGGCTATGAAATAAACAACAAGCTCATTCAGACAATGAGCTTACAGAAAGTTTTTCAGCATGGCCCTTGAGCAAGAACAAACATCCTGAATTGTGGCCTGAGGCTCACCTTCTTTGGTCCGGAGGGGGCCAGCTCCATGACGCTAACGGTGTAGTTGGTTCTGCGGCCTTTCTCATTAAACTGAATGTGACCGGTCAATCCATCTATACGGACCTGTAATAGAGTCACAGACATAGAGTAAGTAATTCAGAAGCTCCGGCTCGTCTGGCAGACGGGTAAATGATACCTGGCGTGAGGCATGATGTTTATTCTTTCGCGTCCGTGCGAGCAGCAAGCATTTGCATGTCACGCTTACTTGCAGTTCACATTAAGGTGTTTGAATAGTGTTCATTTGTGAAAGTCCGCAGTCCCTACAGGGGTGAATGACAGACGGTATGCGTGTACAGTGCAGTGTGTTTGTCTTGGCTGCGTGATGGGATTAATTGAGCGAACACGGCTTCAATCTCCAGTCTATCCGCGGGCAGATGGCTGGATCGACTGAGCAGGCCTCTGTGCAGCCACTCTGCAGACAGAGCCCCGGGCTGCACACAAACACACTCACACACACACATGCAATTATACACATGCCCTCACAGACAGAGAGCATTTATTAAGCCTCCATACTTTATATTAATGGTGTTCCAGAGTAAATAAATAGCAGCACTTGACTTTTAATTTCACTTTTAATTACCCACTATATTGTGTCTTGTTTAAAATATCATTTGGAATGTAATAAAAAGCAATCGTTCCTCGACGCACAAGCACGTCTCGGTGAGATCAAGAAGTCTCAAAGCCAGTCCAGCGTTTGCATTGCCAAATATTACAATTCTAAACTCAATTGCTGGTGTCATACTCCATGATGATCACGGCTGAGCGTTACTGCCTGCAGGTTTTGTTTACTCACCGTGATGTCACATTTGATACTGGAGAGCTCCTCTACGACTTAATGTGAACTTTACACGACAGAATGAGACCTAATTTGTTCAGCCAGCCCCAGCTCAGGAGCCGTTAGCCAATGTGCCACTCAAGAATTTGCAAGTGTGTGTGTGCATTAGGGGAAACTTTATGTCTGTACGTGTGTGTGTGTGTGTGTGTGTGTGTGTGTGTTTGCATTATCTGTGTGTGCAGACCTGCTGCAGGGCTCTCTGGATGTCTATGCCCTGCCCCCAGGGAGCTGGAGGGTTGGCCAGACACTCTCCAGCGTTGCCCCTGCGAGAGATGTCTATCCTCTGTCGCCTCAAATTCTGGAAGGCCGTGGACATAACTTTCACCCCGTCGTATGTAAGAGCGCCTGTGTACTGCAAAGAGAGAGGGGAGAGATTTCAAAAAGAGGTGACATAAATAAAAGCCTCACCATCGCAGCTTTTCTATGAATTGCTCAAGACTTTAAATATTAATACAGCTACATTTCACATCATCAAATATAGCAAAGCTGTACATCCAAGGGTTTAGTTTAGTTGTCGCTGTAAACACACACATGCTTGGACTTAGATTCAATCTCAGTTGGTTGGACAGTATAAATAAACAATCATTAAATAAGCAAAAATTCAAGATGTGAATCCCCAAACTTAGATAGGATCTGTTCGCCTCATTTACTCAAAACCCTTTCATAATTTTCCTTCCACGCAGAGGCAACCCTCGCCTCAGACAGAAAATCAGTTCTCAGTTAACTCTTTTTATATCCTGTGCTACTTTACACCTCCTTAAATCCTAAAAAGCTAGAAGGAGGCCACTAAAAGAAGAGCAGGAGCATAGATCAGAAAGTGAACGAGTAATACTTTGAGTCCACTTCTGGGCACTTTGGAGTCTTTATTATCGAACTCCATCCACTGCTGAACGACGCGGCTCACACCCGGCTCGGAGTTGTTGACAAGCTGGAAGCCGGTGATGTTGGCGCCGCCTTTCCTCAGGTCTGTCAGGTCGATGTCCAGGAAACCCTGCGACAGGAGGCACAGATATGAATATGTATATTAAGTAAATACAATTAGGATTTCATACAAGTGCAAAGCATATTTTCATGCAGAATCTTGACAGGAATTTACTGAAATTTCAAGCTGTGGACCTTGTTTGCCACAAAAAGAAAAGAAAGAAGCACAAGACACAACATCATTTAAGCAGATTAAGGCCTATTTGACATTGTTTTGATGAAGGACATCCTGCATTACATGCCCATGATTTGTAGCTGGAGTCAAGCTTAGTGCATGTCATTTCTAAAGACGGATCTGTTGGTCTTTTCATAGTGAAGAATATTGTAGCTAAGAGCTCTGGACACAGGGGGTTACAATACAAATCTAAGGGGTAGCTAGATCACTGGTTACCAAAAGCTTTGACTTGTGAGTGATTCGTAGACAGTTTCATTTGGAATTTTCCATTTCAACACTACACACTTTTCCAGACCGAAGACAAGATAGTACATTTTTGGGACCACTTTTGACATCTAAGTACAAATGTCTAAATGTTTATTGTGTATATGTAAAATTCATGTAATATCATGCCAAGTATGTTCTATTCTAACTATGTATTCCTGAAGATTGTTGTTCTGAGTTGAGTAACTTGTACAAATCGACCAGACGCCAGATCCAGATAAGTTCACTGCAAAGCTTTGTTATCGAAGCTGCAATGAAGAATGACAACATATCAAATAAAAAACAATACATTCATGCTCTTGCCATATTTATTTAAGCCTCCTCTTTTTAAATTGAAACTGAAAATAACATAGATCAAATTAGTTGCAAATGTGTTGTTTCTGTGTCCATAGAAACAACAGTGAAGTGTCCTTTACGTCACTGCATAACTCAGAAATTTTCATGCAAGCTCAATATCTGGTTAAATGTGATGCTGTGTATAAATGCAATTCAGCAACAGCATTTCCTTTGAAACTAATTTGGTTGCAGATGTCTGGATTTGGTGCATTTATAAGGCACTAGCTGTAGAGCTGTATAGTCAGCTACCATACAGGCACACAGGCAGCACTGCTTATGAATATGCTTTCAGCTGCATGTTATACTTTTGTCTTGCTTTCAATCCATAAAGCTTGCTCTGGCCCGGACTCTCTCACTCGATGGAAAACATTTTAGCTGTGTTGGCTGCTCCAAATGCCATGAAAAACACTCTGTCGCTATGACCAATTAGTTTTATATTTTAGGAAACAGAATGAGGGCAACAGAGTGGAAACACAAATACTTTCTAGATTGTTGTGCTTTTCCCATATTATCCTGGGCTTGAAAACACTAAAATTAAAGCCCATATTTGTCCATTCTGCATAGCTGTGTTGGTTCATTTGAGGGATTTTCACAGGCTTAAACACTTTAAAGTATCCAGTATGTCTGTGCAGATTGTCAGTCATCCAGGTCACGGTAATCTGAAGTGCTTCAGTAGAGGAAAACCGGACTTCTCTTTTTGAGAAAAAAAAGAAAAAGCCAAGTCCATTTGCCTTCCACTGAAGCATTTAGGATTAAAGTGTTCAGTGTTCCACTTCACAAAATAACCATTGAAGATGACTCAGAGAATGAAAACAGCAGAAAACAAAGACTTTTGCTGCACTGAATAATATCGACCATAGTTGTTTAATGTCCGATTAACCCTTAAAATGATTCAAAACAAAACAAAAGGTACTCAGACTCTTAGAAATGGTCAAAACTGATTGAAAAATTGCAATGAGAAATTGCAAATATGAAGTCACAAAGCTGAACAGGTTGGGATTCAGTGGCACCAGACATTGGGAGGTAATTTTGCCTCATTGCAGTTACTGTTTTTACCTGCACCTTCAAAAGTGAAAGGGTTAAACGCATAATAAAAGTTTTTTAAAAATCCTCCCTTTTCACTTAGACAGGTTATTCCATTGAACAGACTTCATCGCCGTCTGTCCGGAGGGACAAGAGTAGTGAGAAAGAAAATAGAAAAGCTCATTTCATGGCGGGAGCAGTCCGGAGCTAATCTGTTATAGACTGAGTCCTCATAGTCTACTGTTAACAATGGCAGGATCAAAACCTTATAGGCTACTGTGAACAATGCAAGGCATGCCTCGGGCACGGCGGAATGGAGAAAGAAGCGATTTACTGTAATTGTATCTCCTACTTGTATTTTCCACCTGACTATTATGAGGGGAAGGCTGTTTTTCAGAGAAGGGAGAAAGGCAGAGAGTGGGAGAGGCAGTTTCAGTCTCTCAGCGGGCTGCCTGTCAGCATGGGGAGAAGAAGAGGCAGACAATTGGGAATGGGTGGGAGTAGAGACAGAGCAGGGGAGAAGAAGGCTTGTCTGTGATTTGCCGAAGGTTTAAAAGCAAAGTTTTGACTGATGAGAAGAGAAGGTGCCTCTCCGCACCGTCTCCTGCTCACCAGGCATCTATCTCTCCCAGCTCTATCCGATTTCTCTCTTCTTCTTCGCTCTGATGTTATTTGCTTCGTGCCATTTGAAGCTCTCTCTGTGCCACATGTCTGTCTCCGACTCTCATTTGTTTACTGTCTTTGATCTTCATATCCATACAGCCAAAACAAATGAGGGACCAATAATAAAGAGGGCTGGCTGTAGCTTAAAGTTCCCTAAAAGTGCTTCATGCTCATTATTTCTTCTTTACTTAAGGAAAGGTCGGCTAGTTCAAGCTCAAAGAGGACGGGCGGCGCTCAGTCTGCCTCCTCCTTTCACCGCCGTCTCCCTAATATACAAGTGTGTGTTGCCAGGTGTCCATATTTCTCAGCCGAACAGACAAGACTTGTGTCTTATTTCTGCTCCGTGGATGAGCTAATGCTGTGCAGTGAGCTGGGGAGGTTACTATAGAAACTAGCCTTTGCTAACAGTAGACATGATGGGGGGTACTGCTGACAGACATTTAAATACTTCAAACTATGTTCAGTCCCGCATACACAGGAGCAGATGTGCACATGAGTAAGTAAATTAGCACGATTTTAAAAAGGCGCAAGGACGCAGGAAAAGTCCTTTTCGGCACAAACCTTTTAATGGACCCATTATAAATGACTGTGGCCACTTTGTGTATCAGCTGTTATTACCGTCTGAGCCTTATCATTTAAAATTAAATCTGGCAAACCGGCCAGACAAGGGAGATTGAGCCAATCTAAAACCCCAGCAGTGAGAAATTGTTCAAGCCAGCAGCTGCATATTAATGTTGTTATTACCACAGCTCCTGTTGGTGTCAGTTTTTCCTTCATTCGGGGTTGCATTTAGCGGTCTACATAGTGTTTTTCAGTGAGAAAATGGCAGCAGACAAGGAGAGCTAATGGATATAAGCTCGCATACATTGGCTGCCTGACCTTTTTCTGTCACTGTGAGTCTGCACAGATTTCTCTCTCTGAGCGTCACAGATTTCCCTCTTGTGCTTTAGTACTCTGCTGTTATTTCTGTGGCTGACACTGAAAGAATATATGATCCAGCTGAAGCGGAAAATGGAATGGTAAGATGAAAAATCAAATAGTTTCCGGCTAAATTATTAGGCACGCACAAGTCCTTCAAACTGGCAATAAAGTATCGAAAGTGTGGAATCCTGTTAAAAGCTACATTTAATTGCAGTGCAAATTCAGTTAAGGTATGAAAGAATGAGGGGTATTTTTGGAAGGAATTTAAATACATTTAAAAAAAAAAAAAAGATTGAGGTAATGATGATTTCTTACCAGGTTGGCCAGGATGTAGTGGTAGCTCTTTGCATTCTTTCCTTGTTCCACAATCTGAAAGACAAGAGAGAGAGAGGAAATAAAATGCCTGTCGCACACGAGCAGAAGGTTGGTTTGTGTGTGAGACAGTGAGAAGGGGGTTTTGACAGTGTCTCAGCAGCATACCAGACACAGTACAGTCAGGGTACTGTACTTGACCTCGAGCAGGACAGACAGAAAGGAGGTTCACAGGAAATCACAGCAGAGGGACTGAACATTTTACACCATCAAAGACTGAATAACTAGAATGTCCTTCCTTCTTTCCTCTCATCTCCTTTAATGCTGTGACCTGACTGTTGCTGCCTCTAGCCTCATCCTCACTCCAAATGAAAAAGACATAAATCAGAATCAGAAATATTTTATTGATCCCAGAGAGGAAATTGTTAACGTTACAGAAGCAGTAGAAAAAAAACTATAAATATAAGCAGAAAAATATGTCCTAAGATATAAACACAAGACAGTATTCATACACACAAATACACCACTGATGCTATTCATATGTGAAAGAAAATTAAAGTGTTTAACTACTAATAAAGGCAAATAACACCCTAAAACTTTTAAAAAGCAGGGACTTAGAATTGCACAATAACCAAAAAAAATCAATAGAGAAGAGAATTTAATGTCTTTAAAATTATAAGAAAAAAATGTAAGTTGCACACATATATGTGCTGATTAAACCGCCCAAAAAAAGTCATTTCAATGCATCAGTGTTACAAATGCAGACCATTATTCCATCCAAATAGTCATCAGGTGGCTGTAAATGGCTTAGATGTAAATATACACTAGAGTTTCCTTCAGAATGTGCAAATTTGAAAAGTCCCCGCCTCTATCTCTGCATTAACCCCACCTAACCCGCTGCAGCTCAGCACACCAGCTCACCTGCAACCTCAAACACTGTTAAACCACTTTATGCTACATAACAGAAAGTTGTAATTTTGGAGGAAATCACTCCTGAAGAAGAACTGATACGGAAAGCCTCATGTTGCAAGTTCACCGGATTAGTTCTTTAAATTTTTGATATGAAATCCCAGAAGTCTCAATTCCTTATCATTTGCCCCGATATATGGCAAAGTTATGTGATGATCGCTGTACGTTTGTCTGTCTGTGTGCGACATTACTCAAAACTGTATAACAAATTTGGATGAAATTTTCAGTGAAGGTCAGAAATGACACAAGGACCACCGGATTACATTTTGGCAGTGATGCAGCTTATAGTCTGGATCCACGGATTTGTTAAAGATTTCTGTATCATTGCAAGATAGCGGCGTGGCGTCACGTAACTATGACAACAAGTGAACACTACATCAGCTGCCTGCTGACTATCACATGATTGCAATCCTACTACAAATCCACCGGGACTTATCCGTCGGAAATGATACAAAGAACAATTGATTAAATTGGGGGTGTTTCTGAGTCATTTTTATGAAAGATTTCATCCGTCAGAAATTATTCAAAGACTGAGCAGCCTTGGTAGTGTACTCCTTCTCTTGTTTTTAATACATAACCAGTATAGTGCAGTTTCAACGTGAAAATACTCAGTCATGGCACTGGCTGCTAAATTTGCTCATGGTGTGTTTTCTACCATCTTGAAAAAACATCATATTTACATGCTAATAAGGCAAATATGTACAGTGCCCTCCAAAACTATTGGCACTCCTGGTTAAGATGTGTTGAAAGCCTTAAAATAAATTCCATTTTTATTGCAGAAGCAAACTCTCACACTGAAATTTGGACAAAAAATGTATTATAGGAGAAGCTTAGGTGCTGTTTTGTTGGTAAAAGGGGGTTGTACAAAGTATTAACATCAGTCGTGCTAATAATTGTGGCACACATGATTTGATGTAAAAGAATTATTTCTTAATGTGTGATTTTTTTTCCCACTGAATAAATGCACTTGAATTAAAGGTTGGATTTTGTTCTTTTGCTCATTGTGGTCCTATTTTATTTAGAAAAAAAAAAAAAATTTAGAAGCTAAAGAACACATCTTAACCAGGGGTGCCAATAATTATGGAGTGGCCTTTTTAGAAAAAAAACAAACTACCTTGGAAATCTTTAACAGACGTACACAGCAAGTACCATCCATTTGTAAATACAGAATGTGTCCCTCTCCTCCTCTTCGTGCTCCAGATTTTCTGCTCTGTTATCATTATTGTTGCCTTGTGAGTTCTGATTTTTGTCTAACATTTAAAAAAAAATGTACAATATTCTTCCCCCCTGGAACTTTATCAAGGTCTCACAATATCATCAAATGACACCGCCTGTCACTGCTGAACTGTGTGTGAAGCCCCTCTCCCACGCCTTCCCTTCATCTGTCCGCTGTCTGCACTGCTGTTGTCGTTCTGTGACCGCAGGCGTCGCAGGTCAGCCGAGCATCGGGGGGTCGGGGCGGTCAGAGAGGTGTGCAGCACAGTGCCAGAGCTGGTTTTATTTATAAATGAAATAGCCACGCTGGACACAACTGTAGCTGACATTTAAATGCAGAGGGGGAAAAAAAAGGTGAGCTGGTGGCGATAGGTCTAGTTTGGCCATGCCTAAATAAAGAGCTTGCTGTAGTGTACTAGCACAACAACCGCGGCTATGTGCATGTGTGTCATCGCAACAGTCACATAAAATAAGGCCAAGTGGGCAGCGTTAATTTAAAGCCATGCAGCATCCAATTAATGGCCTCAGCACAGTGGATAAGAAGCTCATTCAGGCGCTGAGGATGAACTCTTCACATTTTGCAGCCCTCTTCTTCTCTCGGAGCATTTTCCCCGGTGTGTACTTCATGGAGTGTACTCATTTGTTTGAGTGTTCAATGTGTGTGTCTAATGAAGCTGTAGGTCACGACAGAAGGTGGCATTTGTTATTAATGGTGACCCCAGCACAAGGCAAGTCCCGCAGCCAAGCCTCAGGCAAGGAAAAGTCGAGGGATGGAGGGGGAGAGAAACACACACCAGCGTCGACGCCAAAGCGCGCCAACACACAATACCACCGCAGTGGATTGTCAAATGGAAAAGTTTTGGGCTGCGAGTAGCTTTTTAATTATACATGCCAAATGGAAGAGTCACTCAGAGTTCAGCCCCAAGAGAACAGGTCACTTTTTGTCTCGGCGTTGGAAAAGCGCGCTGAAACGTTTCTGCTTTGGCTTCTGAATCGCGCTAAATGTTCTCCAAGGAGGCTACGCCAACTCGTATGAGAAGTCACCCTCAGGATGGTGTCAGTGACATTATTGCAAGACAATCTGTGTACTGTATGAGATGAACACAGAGGTGAGTTTAAAGGGAAAAAAAACAGGCTGAGGTGTTATGCTATTGTTTGGGTGCACGGGGAGGGCAGCGTGTAGGCAGGCAGCAGATGTCGGTGATTGATGGTGGCCGTCTGAGTGGAGAAGTTCTCAGGCTGAGCTCCTGGAAGGTGGTGAGAACTGATGCAATAACCTTAACTCTAGACACTGTGCCATCAATAACAGCCACACACAGCAGCGATAGAGTACAGAGAGTGTGTATGTGGGTGCGTTATTTTTTTCCTCATAAACAATGTACTCAAACAGAATTTAAAAAAAAAAAAATAATACAACCGGACTAAAAAAATCATAAATCACTTAAATGACATCAACAAGCAAAAACAAATTGTGGATTTTTCTATTTTCAATGCGCCAGGAACCTTTGGAATAGCAGGTTCTCGATCTCAGACAAAAGGCAGCTCATTTGGCCCGGCTCATTTGGTTGATTTGGCCTGCTGAAAGACAACTGCAGATTTTATCAACTATATCGGGCGAGCTAATTAACATTAGCAACATGAGCCGGTTGAAAAAGCCATCTGTGGCTGACATTTTAATGTTTCCAGCTGGATCATTTTAAAATGAGAGGCCTGTAAAAGGTGTCTCATAAGTGAACTTAATTGCTCCAGTCATGATATCATGCTAAAAGACAGCGTGTCCGTGTTGATGATTTACCTAGATGACATGGGAATAAAAGAAACGGTATTGTTCTGTAGTGGAGTGTGGCACTAGTACTAGTATAAGGGAAGCATAATGCTGCTATTTCAGTAACACTTAGTAGCCTACATTTCTTATATTTTGTATTTTGCTCACTTTTGTAATGAACATTGGCAAATGTCAGCTGCTGTACTTTAAAATTTGCCTATGTATTCTGGTGGAATCCAGAGTTTTGACAGGCACAAAGAGCCTAGTTATGGTTGCTAAGCTTTGGTTGGACAATCTCCGTTGGGTGGAGGGGGTTGGTGAACAGTCATTTGGGATGGCTTTCCCTTTCAACGGCACGGAGGTGAGTAAGTGATGATCCTATCACAAAAGAAACTGCCGGCTCCAAATGCCAACGCCGTGTTATTTATCTTTCCTGTCCTTGATGCTGCAGGAGACTAAACACCACATTGGGCCCACAACCAATCCCACACATTCCTTTTATCACCCCTCCTTTCTCATTCTGCCTATCTGTTTTGTTCATTTCATTAAAATGCGTCCAGCCTATGCTTGGATTGAGTGTTTTTCCAGATAGAAGAGATTTTTTTCCCTCAAAGAAGTCATTTATATTTAAACATGCAGGCTGATTACTCAATGAATTATCAGCTCGATGAGTGTTCAAAAAGGAAACTTCACTGATCAAGCATAAAGCCCCACCAGTATAATTTGAAGCTTATAGATAAGATAGTGGGGTTTTTTTTTAATTGTAATTTTGTCTCTCTGAATCAAGTAGTTTCTTGGCATTTTTTACTGCATTTTTCACTGCAATATAAAATAGAGGAAGAACTCAAAAATGACATTTGTATAATACAACTCAGTTATATTACAATAAATCATACAAATAAATGAAAATCAAAGTTGATTTTCTTGTGTCCATGGGTGTTTCTAATACTGAAAAAATGGTAACTGTATATAATATTATTTTTTTTACTATTTTGTCTCCGATTTACTTCATTTAAAGACAGGAGTGGGTTTTCTCCAGGTACTCCAGCTTTCTCTCACAGTCCAAAAACACGCTGAGGTTAATTCGTGATTCTAAATTGTCTGTAGGTGTGATGTGAGTGTGATTGTTTGTCCGTATATGTAGCCCTATGATAGACTAGTGACCTGGCCAGAGTGTCCCTTGACTTCACCCTAAGTCAGCTGTGATAGGCTCCAGCCCCACTCTTCAGAGAATAAAGCTGATTATAGATAATCGATGGATGGATAAACACAGTCTGCAGTTCAGCCTGGTTCAGCTAAACAGCTCCCGAATCTCTGTCGTGTGACTGTTTGTGTGTTCTATGTAGTGCTGAGGAGTTGTTGTAGTTTTTTTCTCAATATGTTAAGTGCACACTTTTTTCAGCATGTTTTAAAAGGACAAATGTAGAATAAAGTGATTTTGATAAAATATCACTATCTTTAGCTTACATGTTTTTATTTCTACATAATTAGTTCAAAGACCATCAGAAAGTTGAAAAAGGAATGATCCATTATGTTTTAAAAGCTTCTGGCTGTGATTAATTGTGCAATTTTGGCAATTTTAAAAGAAAACATGTCTTTTAAACCTACCAGGGTTCAGAGGGTTGAGCTGAAATTACTTTTCACAACGCAGCAGAACTGCATAATGTATTTTCTCACAAAAACAGAGTAAATCTTTTTACCTTTCTGAGTATTCCAGTGAGTCTCTCAGTCTCACAGTCGATGATAATTTGGCCCTCCTTCGTCTTGTCCAAATCCTGGAACACTTTCAAGAAGGAGGCCTCTGTCATGGTCTCCACATTGACCGAGGTCACAACCCAGTTCCTCTCTGCTGCTGTATCCAGAACCTTCTGCAGCACTGACAGGCCTGGACGAGAGAAGACACGTGTTTCGGGTGTTTTAGCAGGAACTGACTCAGTCGGGCAAAGCAAACATGGGAGGTAACAGCGTGGGCGTTTACAACAAAAGTTCTGCGAAGATGATGAATGAGCAGTTGGTACTGAGAGCAATCCAAGAGTGTCTACACCTTATTAAGGCAGCATGAGGCATAAATTATGTGCAGGTTAATCTCATACTCTGAAGATGAATTAAAACGACTTGTGAATCAAACAGAAGCAGCACAGAAACCCAAACTGCTCCTGATAAGCTGATCCATCTGGATCTCCCCTGTAGCTTCGGTGATGAAGTGTAACGAGTGGGACAGTCCATTAAGAACACTGACACGTACAGGTGTGCTTTTCCAGCATGTACACAGCCGGGCAAAATAATCACCACTTTCATACTAACAAATGATCAGCCCGTGCATCATCACAGAAGGCACACTTGCAACCAGCTTTACATCCTCCAAGCACCAATTGCAGGTGGCGCTACTCAATTACGCTGTTGCCGATACGGTGCTGAGACCCTTGAGCATTATAGTGAGAAAGGTAAAGCAGCCAATGAGCTGAGGGCTCATGCTAAGTCAGGAAATAAGAGGCGATTAGGGAACACATTGATCTCGGGCTTTGATTTACAGTCTGACTCACTGTTGTACTCCTTTGCTGCTGGCAGTAGACCAATCAGATTCCTCTCAAGCTGGCAGCCACAGTTGTTCCACAGAGTAAATAAAGTAATTTCACCCACAGCATACTGGCAGCCATTACCCACATGAATTATGGCAATTACAAAACTTAGAAATGTAAACTAATACACGATGTAGCTGCATTTGCTTTTCTTTCATTAAGCTGGAAAACGCTGCTAAAACCAGCCATGGGTCCACACACCGCACGCTTTACATATCCTCCATGCTTGTTTGCTCATGTTCATACAAGCATTTTATGAGCAAACACACAACCATTTTTTATCCACAACAACAACAGCACAGACACTGTCAAAAGGCGAATGAGAAATGCAGTCACAGCATCTGAAAGATGATTGCCTGGCCTTATTAGAATGCACAACAGCTGCTCTCCAGGCAATTCATGCTGCTCATTTGACACCAGGTCGTTAAGAAATAAAAAGATGGATAGCATTTCACCTCCATATGTGACCACAATACAGTACATATGAATAAATAAGACAACTTGAAAAATGTGCGGATCTTGAATGGAAATCACAAACAGGAGGATGGATGGGACATTTGAGGGGTCGCTTTCTTTTCACTGTTGCTCATGATTGAGTGGTTGTAACTCTTGGAGGTGACAGATTTAAAAGTAGCTGTGGAACTAATGACAGGCATGGGAACTAAGGAAGAGTTTATCATGGCTATGAATGAGATCAGTGGGTCACCAGCCGCTGAATGGAGTCCAATCCTGGTGGCAGTAAAGGTTTCAGCACCAAGGACAGCTCCATGCAACATAACCAGCCTCAACAGGAAGCAGTTAGTTATTCCCATTTTAAAACCTTATTTCCTTACTTACATCCATTTTTTTGTATTTATCTGGCTGCCAGTCTGATTCTACATTACGTACAGTATGTTCCAGGACTCAGAGTATTTAGCTGGGCAACAGTCAAGACACGCTAAAATTAGTGATTGTATCTCATTAATGGTTAGTGTTGAGTATGTTCTGTACTCTAATGCAGTTCAGACAAACCTTGAGTCAGCTGTTTGGCTGAACTATTACATTTCTTATCTCTTCCTATTTTCCATTTCCTCTCTATCCCTCCTCTGCTCTATTTTCTTCTTCATTTCACTGTTTGCATTCAAATACCCTCTCCCCTTTTTTAAATGTTCCTGATGTGCCCCTATAAATCAGAGCCAGCCTTACAGGGATGCTCATAGGAGCAGCCTTGGTAAAAATGGTCCTCCAAAGGCATCCTGGAAGAGAATAATATCATAATGGAATCTGGCTGTCATAAGCATCCTTTTGGCCAGAGGCAGTACACGGAGACCTGGGCACCAGGCAAGCGAGAGTAGAGAAAATAACACTTTGGGAAACCATTTCCTGAATATTGTTTATGATAGGTTTAATGGGCTATCAAATTTGCTTTCCCATTCTTGGCTTTTGAAAATAAAAATGAGAGGCACATTTATTAGGGGATGCAGCACTGTAAGAGAGCAAGACAGATGTTAATAGAAAAAAATTGGGGGGAAACATTAAAGCTCCTGAGATGGCAGAGAAGAGATAATGCATGTGATATATTTGTTTGTCCTTGTCTACTTCAGGTAATGGATTGGAAAAAAAGAAAAGAAATATAAACACAGTTCTAATATAAATATATTAGATGAGAAATTATCTCTTCATAGACATTATCACCATGAGGAAGACCTGGTGTTAGTACGATGATAAAGTATTTACACAGACACACTTACTGTAAAAGTACACATTCAAAAAAAATACCATACTTTTTTTATACAAGTAGGCTTTTAGTTGAGAGAGGGCTTTTATGTGGATGATTTTGTGTGATTTTACGTGTGTGATTTTTATGTGTGTGATTTTATGAGAAATATGGCTCGACATTGTGGGGGCTTATTTTACTGTATTTTTATGTCTTATTTTCTTTTTCTTTTACTGTAAAGCACTTTGTGATTTTTATATCTGTGAAAAGCGCTATATAAATAAACTTTACTTACTTAACAAATTCCTCACAACTGAATATGATTTTTCTTAAAGGCTTAAAATAACCCTGTAGGAAGGGTGACCACAGTGTAGTATCCAGGCAACAGAGGACCACTGATATAGATTCCACTGGCTCGATCCCACTACTCAGCCACACAGGGGTGACCCGACACACACACACACAAAAACACAACTCAGTAGTTTGAGTAGATAATGAAAGCATCAGAGAAGACAAAAAAAATTCAGTGAGACATGTGTGACTGCTACGGCCATCATACATCAATAGGACTAGAGACCACTGTGAAATCGCCACTGTCACCGATTGACAGTCCATTTTGTAAAGTGACATAATGGCATTCATCTTTTAGAGCTGACTTGAGCTCGCTTATTTCTCTCACACAAGTCAAACACATGAGCTGATAAAATCCGCAGTAAGCCCTCATACTCCACACATTTGCATTTGCAAAGAAGCTGACATTCATACAAAGTGTGCACGCATTTGGCCACGCACACAAATTCCCCCCATCATGGTCATGCTCCAAAACGCACAACATCTGGGACAGATGGCATGGCATTATGGGAGAGGTACAGCTATTTGGCTATAGAGAAAAAGAAGAAGAAGAAGAAGAAGAAGAAGAAGAAGAAGAAGAAGAAGAAGAAGAAGAAGAAGAAGAAGAAGAGGAAAAAGCAGGCGGCTGACAGGTATGCTATTTTATCTTTGTGTCTGCCTCTGCAGGATTGTCATTAAAATGTTTAAATTGAATGTTACAGCACTTTTTCTCTCCAGCACACTTTTAACAAAAGAGCCGCAGCAACATGGGTTACTGCTGAGAACTGCTCAATGAAAAGCTTCATCTTTTTTTCCATTGTATGATTTATCTGCTAGTCACTGCGGGTCAATGTTTCTTTTTCTGTGTTCCCTGTCTGTACAAAGACGGTGGTCTAAAATAAATGTTCTGATGACTGCTCATTGCAGCACAGTGGCTGAGATTGACCCCACTGCTGTCGCCATGGCAATGTGAAGACGACAAATACTGGTTGGTTTAGCAACTGGCGCTGGCTCTGTCTTCACTACAGTGCTTTAAAATGAAAGAAATCCCATGATGGTGAAATGTTGGCATTTCAGAGATGAAGGACAGTGATTATGCTTTTAGGACATATCAAATGTTTTAGATTAAAGCATACACTTCACAGTCACATCCTTTTATAATGATGTACATACAGAACGATGAAAACTTAATTTCCCACCTGAATCAGAACTGTACATGTAGACAAACTTGGTCCATGCGTAGTGTTCGATGACTCCCACCAGAGCGTCCTGCAGCTCAGGCCTCAGCTGAATGACGAACTGGTTGGCCGTCTCGATGGGGAAGGACGGCGTGACGAAGCAGACGTGCAGCGCCCCGCAGAAGGACATGAGCATGTTGACCGTCTTCCTGTCATACAGACCAATGATGGCGTACACACCTTTGGAGAACTGGGAGCAAACTGCAAAGCACCAAACAGAAAAGAGAGGGAATATGTGAGGTTTAGGAAGTCTCTGAACTTTTCATTTGCATCGAGCGTGAAGGTGCAGGCGGATGTGGCAGATGTGAAAGCAATCCATAGTGCAGGATACAGGCGGTGTCTCCATCTGCCAGGTGCTTATTGTTACTCAGCTGTGCGTCAAGTTTATGTGTGAGAAACGCAGTGGGAATTGTAGGATTTTCGACAGCGAAACTTCCAAACTTTACAGAATTAACTGTATAACCTGCACATCTTTCAGAACACAGATTCCCTCCAGCAGAAGAGTCAAATGTACATAATTAGAGATGAAATGATTTGTCCAATAATCAATTAGCCAGCTGCTTTTCCCAGTCTTTCATTATGAGTATTCAGAAAATCGAGAAAATAAATGTCAGATGAGTCAGTAATGGAAAAAAGTCATTAGTTTAGTTGAATTAAACTGACCCTAATCAAATTAAATGTAATTTTAACAGAAACAAAATCAACTGAATTCATTGTGTATTTTGTTTTTATCGTAATCTGTCATCTAAATACACAAATGCGTTATTTGCAGTTTTAAAATGACACTTTGAAAAGAATTCCAATTAAAAACTTAACTATTACTCTGTTTATGCAAAGCTGCCCTGTTGGTCCATCTGCACAGCACTGGACTGTTTTGCCTTCTGTGGAGGAGGTGAAGGCAGATTAGGAGCAGAGAGGTTAATCAATGCATCCCTAGGGTTCCATTGACATTTTACCAGCAGTAGGAGGCTGCTTCCATCTCTCATTCGCTTTTCTCGCTCAGTCTTTCCATTTTTCCTTCTCTCATTGTCTATATGTCACTCCCTGTTATATCTTAAAATACCAAATTTATGCTCATCTCTTTTTGGAAGGTGTATCCTCTCTGTGCTCTCCTCAGAGCAGGCTATCTTCACACTCGCAGGTCTGGGCCCGGGCTATTTTCTGCCGCGGCGATGGGTGGGCCGTACTTATCTTAGTATTTACCAAACAGATTGAAGTCGCTGCCTGTCCCCGCACGAGGGCCAGCTTGCTGCTAGGGAGCTGAGGGAGAGACAGTGAGAGGATGGCCCATACCCAAAACGCCTAACCTGTCACAGACCTGCACCCTCCGGGCAGGCACGTGTGTGTGTGTGACGGAGATAGAGGGAGAGTGAGAAACTGAGAGTGGAAAAAAAAAAAGAAAAAAAAAATCTGTGGTACCACATAAAAATACATGTGCGCGCACACACATGAACACACGCGCGCATATGCAGCCTCTAGTGCTCCAAAAGCCTGGTGACTCACCCTACTTTAAAGCGAGCCCTGAAATAGACATTTTGCGCCTCACCACACTGACTCAGTAACAGAACTATCTTTCCTTCATGGTCTGCACACGCTCTCACTAGTAAATGGACACTCTCTCAGATACTGCCTTCCGCTAGCACGCATTATATGTCGCCTCCCCACCCCTTCTCCACCTCCCACCCCGCCGTTACAATTTTCTGGGGCCAATTTCGGCGGTGTCCTCCGTGTTCTGCCTGGATAAAAAGGTAATGAGAGCTTGTTTGACTTTTTGTGCAGCGTCCCATTACTCTGCCCTACAGCGGGTTACCATGTTTCACTGACTCATTTCTCATACCTACAGTACCTGTGTTTGACAGAAAGGGAAATAAAACACAGGACACGGAGCCATGTGGTCACAGACACCCCTGCTCCGAGCTGGCAACGCGACCGTGTGCTCGTCTGACTGGACACGAGTATGACACAGAACATCAGTGCGACTCAGCGGTCTCGGATCAGATTGCGGTATAGAGTGGCAGCATATTGAGAGTGTTTGCGTGCGAGCAGCTCGTTAGTGTTGCTCCACATGTGTAATGACATTGGAGGCAGGGCTGAGAGACCTGAAGTGATCTTGAAGACCCCAGCAACACCTGTCCACCCTGGCACTCCATATCTGCTCACCACAGTTACAGCTGCCATGGCGGCATGACTGAGGTTGCCCTGGCAACAGTCTGTTTCGCTGGCAGGGATTACAGTGGCTCAGAGCTGCTAAAGGACTTTTTGGAAGATGGAGTGGGAATTGTGAGTGTTTGGACATTTTGTCATAATTAGGTTTCCCCTCAAGGAATTAGCAAATTTGCAAAACTGACTTGGCATCCCAAAATCCTCAGATAATTTCTGAAATAATGGAAGATTTGCAGCACAGTTCCGCTGAAACACATTTTTATTTACACTCAAAACTAGTAAGGGATCATTTCCAAGAAGTACGTTCCATGATTGTAATGGATGACGGGGGACCATGACATGGAGGCAAAGCTGTGTTCTCATTTTAAAGCTCATTTTTTCTTTGGTTGTAAACAAATCACTACAGTTACGATATCTTTAACTGGGGCTCTGTTGTTGCAATCTTTACCTACAGTTTAAACCTCGTAATTTTAAACAGTTTCGGGGCATTTCTCCACACTGTTAGTGACTACGGGCTTATTTTTCACAGCAATATAAAGTCCTGCACCTCTATGGAAACAGCACAGCCACGGTAAGAAGTGGAGAAAGGTAAATGATGTTTTGTGTGCAGTATGACACCATTATGATTCCATAAATGATTTTAAAAAACAGAATTTCTTTGATTATTTAATTTACAAAACGAATAAAAAAATCAATCAATATGTCTGCAAATTTTTTCAAGCACTCATAGGTGTCACAACACAGGGAAACAAATGTTTGACTCTACATATACTGTAGATATGTTGCTACTTCCATTCTTAATTTGCTTCTATACGTTTCTGTCGTCTGCCAAGTGTACACAGACTTCTCAGTTATGCTCAGGAAAAATAGGTTTGCATTTTTTTTTTACTGAATTTGGTTAGACCAAATGGTTTATTTTAAGTGCATTTGTAGATTAAAGGATATTTTGATAAATTAGCAAAATTTTAAGCTTAGATCTGGTTGAACAAACGGCACATAACAGATGAATCGTTCAAACACAGTTAAACGTTGAAAATCTGATGATTCTGTTTTCACAGTGCCTAGCTCTGATAAATGGTGCCATTTTGGTAACAACGTGCCTTTTAAACCCAAGAGTCCTTGACAAAATTCTTCGACATCTGCAGACAAATGCAGGAAAATTCCCTGGAACTGCCTCCTGAATTGAACTTCTCACCCGCTGTAAACTTTTACCCTGAACGAACGAGTTGATCTGCATTTGTTGTGGTCAAAGAGTTTGGGGCCCACATGAAAAGCGAGAAGAAGCTCCAATCCTAAAGGGACGGATACAAACACAACAGGAGGAGCTGTCAGAAGCAACTCGTGCAACTCACATCTTCCCTGTTCTCTGTTTCCTGTGCCCTGCAGCTGTTCCTCTGCTTAGCATGAGACAAATATCAAACGACAGACGTGTCTGTGCCGGCTGCACAAAGAGGGCATGCTTGTGACAGTTGCTCCTGCAACTGAAGCTGTGGATGATGGGAGGGCTACTAACGGGGAGTGTTAGGCAGCGCAGCATTCCTCATACTGGGCATAAATGTTTAAGTTTGAGTCGACGAATAAATAAAACATTGCATTGAACAGCCTTTTTAAAGCATCAAAGGGCATTTTTAAGTTTGATGAATGAAAACAACCTTAATATTTGACAGAATTGGGAATCAAACAAAACATTTTATGAATGTGTGCTCAGCAAAGAACCACTTGATATCAAAGTTCATTCACAGGATTATTATATTTATTTAAATGCAGGTCAGATATTTTGGCAAAACAGAGGTGTCAAGGTGCCCTTGTGCATGGTATTTTGCCTCCTAACCTGAGGACTGCAGTGCTACAGAGCTGCTCCTCTGAGTGTGCACATGTGATTCTTTTCTCTATAGCTCTGCTTGTCGTGACATGTCAAAAAAAAAAAATCAATGCAGTTGAATTGAATTGTACCGAAAGCACTCACAAGTGTATTTTTAGGGGCTCACACAAACGGTTTTGCAAGAATCAATAAAAGAAGTCTTTTAAAGCGCGGCCCCTAATGCACATTCAATGAGACGTGTACTCACGAATTCACTGTGACTGCATGCAAACCACGCGTTCCTGTGACATTCTCTATATTACAATATCTGCCTCCACAAACACACCCACACACACAGAAGGAATACAAGTTTTCTACTATTCCGCTCCCCTGGGACCTGCATGCTATTATGCTGTGCTACATTAAGGTCAGCGGTATAGAGGGAATTTGACCGCAGCAGGAAGCCGGGTTCAGCTGGAGGGAGTACTGATTGGAGGATTCTTGTTCAGTCATCCATAAAGATCTGTTTTTTTGATAGAGCCCCACTTCCGAGGACTGACATGCCAGGTGACTCCGCCAAACAGGACACCCTATTAAGTTGCTGATCTTATCCACGGATCCATCGCGCGCAATTTTCTACTGTGTGTTATTTATTGTCAAACCAAAGAAATGTGTTTTCCAGTGCTATAAAATCATCTCTTTTTCCTCTCGGCATTGCTGGGCAAAGACTGTTAACACTGAGCTGCCAAATCCAACCCAGTTATCATCCACCTCAGCATAACCCCACTAGATTGATTCCCACAGTCGGACTCCACCTTCATACAGTGAGCCTCAATCCTACAACTGCACTCGGGTTTGTAATGTCCGTCCAATGTCACCTTTACACCCACAAGGCCACAGCTTTCACACTAATGCCAGAGGAGGTCAAATCTGCCTTCTTCAGTCAATACTGGTTAAAAAACAGGACATGGAGTGGAAAACCAAGGACACATTATTAAAGGAGCGTGACTTACATGTATTTTTAGTCTCATCCGTTGTATATTTTACATTATTTAATGAATGACTCAGTCAATTTAAAAGAAATGTTTGTCGCTGTTTACCACAGTCTGATCTGATAACTATAAAAAGATTGCCTTTTGCAACTAACTGAAGGTGCTTTGTTCTTTAGTCATGCTAGTGGCAAGGAACTGTTTTTAGTGATCATCTGATTTTGCTCATAATGCCAGCAGCAGGTCTAAATTTTCACTTATTCTGACCAAACACCAGCATATTGAATGGCTTTCCCATCAACGCTAGCCAGACGTTGTGTTTAGTGCGAACTGCTAAACATATATTACAGCTGCATAGCATTCAAAACATCTGTATTTTGTACTATATATCAAGAGAATTTAAAATGTGTAGAATACTTTAGTTGGGAAAAAAGCAACAAAAAACTTTAAGCTCTGCCTATTGAAAACTTTAATCTGCTCTGACTGGCCAGCTGGTGAAAGTGAAGTAAATTTGTTTTTCCATGTACTGTAACCCCAGATATGCAAGAAAAAGCAGAAAGGCAAAGCTCTAGAAGAACTGGTTCTAGTGAGGAAATAATGTCAGACTGCGAGGTAGCTGCTCATTCTTTGTTTGAGGTTTTGCCAAACTAGCTGCTGGGCAGACGTGTTACATACTTAAGGAAAGAACAAAAGCTTGGACTTCAAATAAGGTGCTATGGACAGGTAAGGAGCTCAGTTTTCTATGGGAAAGAATAACTCTTTTTGGTGTGTCAAGTCGACTTGAGGATATTTACATGCACAAAACACTAATAAAAAGTAAACAACCCATCATATTGGTGTAATATGGGCTCCTGAACTGAGTACAGCCTCACAGAGTATGTATGGATCTGTGAGATCTATAAAAGTTCTTTTTCATTAATTTTCAGTTGATTTGTGGACAGATAAATCCACTTCATGAACTTTAGGGAAGTGTTTCAAATCTACAATATTACAAGAAAGAGTCTTTTGTCTTTCCGACATTGTTATTCACTATACTCATTAACTTTAGAGTATCATGCTATCATAGAAGTAAAGATATAATCTGTTATTGATTTATTATATTCTACAAAGTTTCATTCTCTTTTGTCACACATATAACAACACAATCTGTATTGGTGATAAACATTCACTGTTGCACATTTGAGCTTACAGCACCAGAGACCTCTGTTACATCTTTCCAAATTTGTCAAAAAGGCATAGCAATACAAATTTATCATCGAAAACAGTGATATTTACTGTCGCAGCTGGACTTATATGAACCACAGTCAACCATTCCATCATGTACATTAGATATGAGGACAATCGTGATATCAAATTGCTGAGAAAAGACTCAACATTATAGGCTGTCTACTGCTTAAGACCATTTGATATGTTTAATACTGCAGTGATCCGAAGAGTCCGTCGCTGTTGACAAGACTGCAGATGCTGATGTAAAAATCCAAATTGTTAAATTGTCAGTTTTGTGATTTTTGTGCCAGCTATGTTGTTTTTGAATTTTGATTGTTGTGGATGGGTGAAACATTTTTTGGTGATTGTGTGCACGAGAGCCCAATGGAAGTCTCTGTCATGGTGACCTTCAGCTATAGCAAAAGGCCACCATGCCAGAGACCATTATAGTAATTAATGCTTTCTGGCCAGGGTTTATATGCAGATACTGAGTCTGTGCACAGATTAACAACATTCTTGTAGCCGTGTGGTGTACAGGGGACAGGAAATGCACAGTAAAATTTGGAGAAAACTGTCTTTCAAGTGATTCTTATGCACGGTTTGACAATTTGTCAAAGGTATATTCATTCATTCTAAAGGCAAAAATCATTTTCACATTGAAAATTTGTGATTTTCACAAGAAAAATATGCAAAGATAAACATAGTCATTCATAAAACATTTGACAAAGCATAGGATTAACAGTAGATTCTTGTAATTTAAAACATTAGCAGTTGTGCGACTGTATTTTGACATCTATATAATACAACCCAACTAAAAACAATGCTACATTATCACTCCTATTATTTGTAGTGTGTTTATATGTAGTTTCATTGTGTATAAAACATCCTGCATCCAACAAAAAATTGAAACTACACTACATTTGCTCGAAACCGTGCTTTTCATATGGTAAATATAGTATTTCTATGAGATGCACTTTCTCTTACATTGTACAATAAGACTAATAACCCCAAGAAATGCTATTGTATGCTTTCTGTGTTTAGTGTCAGGCGTCCTTTTGGAAGGAGAGCGGGATGACAGGAGCACAGATTGCTGTCACATCAAGCGGTAATATACACCATCTCCACAAGGGTGAAGGGTCACTCAATCAACCACAGAGCACTTTGAAAGGAAATAAACACATCTGACACCAGACACTGGAAGATGCACACAGTTATCCTCCACCCAGCCACCCATGGCTAATAACTGCCAGATAATGCGTGTAATAAAAACAGAGAGCATGTTGTGGTCCCTCTGGTCCCATCCATCTTCCAGAGAGCTAATCAGCTGTGTTAATGAAAGGCCGAATAAAAGAAGTCAATAACCGATTTACTCACACGCATGCCGTGTACAGGCGCTGACGAGTAGCTTTCCCCCCAAGGGTGCACATACACCCACTCTGACACCCATCTGAATGAAAAAAAAAAAAAAAAAAGCCTCGCTGGTTTCGACAAGCGAGTGTCTCACACAGCTTGTGCTTGTGAAGAATCCCTCAGGTGATGGGTGGGGGTGGCCCTCCAACACGGCATGACTCACACAGCGCAATCAATCTCCTTCTGTGCAGAGGACAGGGACCCAGGGGACCGAAACGCAGCTCCAGCCAGGATCTGCATGAGAGTCTCCAGACATGACTGAGCAGGAGGGTTTTACTGTGGGAGCAGGTTTCGCTGGGATCTCCTGCGAAAGACTTTCAAATCTGTTCTAGAGATTCATGCCAACCTATGCATCCAGGGATATAATGTATCAGTGTAGTGGAAAGAGCTTATTTCATGCATGCATATTCTAGCAGGATACCGAGGCAGGTTTTAGAGGTTTTTTTTTTTTTAGGAGAGGGGCCTGGTCTTGCCTCGCTGCCTTCCCATCTCTCCAGAGTACCCATATGCCCCATGGAGAGTTGTGCTCCAGAGAGGTGCGCTCGCTGTTCCCTGGTATAAACAGCTTTAGCACTTCAAGCTCAAGTGAGATTTACTGCCTGTGCAAAAGCAATAAAACAGTGTTTATGTCACTGTTGTTTCCAGTGCATGTAGCAAAAAAAAAAAAAGAGGCAAGCGGGGGACAAGAAGACAGAGGAGAAAAAGTAATAGGAGAGGCAACGATAGAATGGAGAAAAAAAAGAGGAAAACTGAAAATGAAGGCAGACATGAAGGTGCTGAACTCTTAAGCTTCACCCGCTGGGGAAAAACAGTGATCTGAGCAGCTGACCAATCAAACAGTCCTTAGATTGTAAGTCGGGGAGCACTGGATGCTCATGAGAGGCTACATTAGTTGAAAAGGAGGGGTAATGGAAGGTTAATAAGGATGATCCAAAAAAGCGAGAGAGTCTTGAAAAATGTAAGTGACGGCAGACAGAAGGTGAAAAAAACCCAGAATCATTAGTGCCTGTGAGAGGAGATGATAGGGAGAATGCTGCGAACAAAGAGAACAGATGCCAGCCTAGCAGTGGGAAACACAGCGACCACACAGTGAAATCTAGATCACTCCTATTTCCTCTAAGTAATAAAACAATGGCACCGCATCGCCTCATTAAATGGGTAATCGAGGGTGTGAGAACACTCCCCTCAGCTCCGAACATCTCTCTCTCTTCTTGTTTTGCACTCTCTAACCCTCTCATGCTAGGCCGTCATCTCTCCTCCTCACTGTTTCGCACCGTGTTTCTAATTTGGTTTGCTGTGGAGCCCTTGCCGCCTGCTGAATAAATGCTTACCTGGGCAACGGGTCAGAAACGCAGCCCAGACCAGCTCCTGTCAGGGGGTATGGAAACTCCAATTATCTCCTTAACAATCATCCCTTCGCAATTATCTCCCCATCTGGGTATCAGTGTCGACAGGTGCAGAGGGACGGTCGCGCTCACACACTTTCATTTCTCTGACAGAGCAAGTGATGGAGGTGGATATGTGGAGCAAGAACAGCCAAACACACAACTTGCATGCTAATTTGGCAGGAACCCCAGTATAAATTAACAACGGTCTTCAGCAAATTCCAGCCGAGCTACAGGGAACTGAGGACCTGAACAGAATTCATGCCACAAATCCTGCATTCATTTTCTTACAACTGACTAAAGCCACAAAAAAAGAAACTATTGTTACTGGTAATTATTTTTGTGATTATTCAGTTATTCCAAATGTCTAACAAATGTCTTGTGACCTCGAGGTGATCTCCTCCAATGCCTTGTTTTGTTCAGCCAACAGTCCAAAACCCCCAAGATGCTCTATTTAAAATAATGAAAAGCAGAAATTCACTCATTTCAGGAGCCGAACTCAGCAAACATTTGGCACTTTTGCTCGGAAAATGAATAATGGATTATTGCAATCAGTGAATTTTCTGTCACTCATGTCAGTCACTCAGCAATTCACTGCAACTAACAGATATTAGAACAAATCTGCAGTATTTGTTTTTGGAAAATGCATAGATTAAATCCTCCATCCTGGTGTTATCTACCTTTCCATCTCACTATTACTTAAATTATATGGGAGGGTAGTTGTAAAATCATTCATATTCACACAACGACCAACTTTTGCAACTCTGTGAGTTTAGGGTCCATTTTATAGCCTTTCTAAATTTCAAAAACAAAAGCAAAAGTGTAAGGAATGAAATAAAAAGGATGATACTGCTGCATAACCTGTAAATATAATACTCAATATTCTTTGTATGTTGTGATTCTTACTCTGCTGCAGGTGCTGCAGACTAGTGTTGTACGGTGGAGTTGATGCACGTTCTGCTGAACAAACTGTGTGACGACAGCTTTATATATCTATATTTTTTATGCATTGCATTGTGGCTCTAGTAATAAAGTGGGTGCGAAACACAGTGGCGAAAGTGGAGAACAGTAACACATGAGATAGTAGAGGGGGGAAGTGCTTTAGCGGCAACAGCATATCCAAAGTTGTTTGGTTGGTAAATAAGTAATAATAAGATGTTATGATACATTTTACTGTGTGCAAAGTGTAACAGCTTTATGTGCTATAGCAATGTATCTTCACACACAACTTTCACAGAGGCTAATGCTAGCTTGGTTAGGCTAATGCGATGATAATAATGGATTAGATTTATATAGCGCTTTTCTAGGCACTCAAAGCGCTTCACAATGGATCCATTATTCATTCACTCACACATGCTCACTCTGGTGGTGGTAAGCTACATTTGTAGCCACAGCTGCCCTGGGGGAGACTGACGGAAGCGTGGCTGCCAATCCGCGCCTACGGCCCCTCCGACCACCACCAACATTCACACGCATGAGCTACGTGATAATGTAGCTCATATAATAAGCTGGATCCTGTACATAACATTAGTAGGCTACCGTCAATATCTTTCATCCATTTTCTATACACCGCTTAATCCTCATTAGGGTCGCGGGGGGTGGAATCCATCCCAAATGACTTAGTGTGAAGGCAAGTTGCCGGTCTATCACAGAGCAACACATATATATTAAAAAAAAAAATCACATTCACATTGTCAATATCATTCAGTCTTTCAAAAAATAAAGTCAGTGCAGCAGATTGCTGTTCAATTAACATTGATGATTTGGTGGTTTTTCTTGTTTTGTTGTTTTTTGGTATCAAATTTGGTGTCATGAGTCAAAGGCTTTGCAACATCTGTAGCATCGATACAGATAATCACCTACAGTATCGTGACATCAATACTATGTACTGGAGAAACATTTGTGTAGTGCATCGTTAACTGAATATCATTCAATTCAATTTTTTGGGAGGTTATAGGTTGCATCACATAAAGTTCCTTCAGGATCGAGACCAATCAATTACACTGATAATATCAATTACATTGATTTTTTTTTTTTCAGGATCCACTAATTATTGGCTTTGCCATTTATTTTATCCAATATTCTGCTTTTTCTACTTTTAAAAAACACATTCCCACTAAACTCAATTAGTTGAGCAATGTGCTCTGGATCCATCATATTTGATCGGGTTACACGTCCCAAATAACAGCCTATCAACAAAGAAATACGCTGAAAAGCTCAAAATATGTGAATCAAAATATTTCAATGAACTTCAGCTTTAAAGTTTGCGTCACTCTAAACTGTGACAGCAAGATTTTCATTTTCCATCAACTGTGCATGAGCTCCAAATATCAGTTGTTGGCATCCTTGATTACTAATAATTGGTATTAGCCTTGGAAAAAGACAAAAAACAAAAACCCACCCAAAGACAACACAAAAATTGGTCAAATTCTAATTCAGTTTATGTGACATTACAATACAGCTGTTCTACTCCATGTGTTTTATTGCAGGTACAGAAGTTAATGCACCAGTTGATGTAAGGGAACAGACACTTAAGCAAAAAATCTGTGCTAGTAGACACATTTGTATTGTCTCGTTGTGCACAGTGTCCTGATGTGCACACATAATTCTACAATATGTGTGCTTATTTTTCTCTTTTGTTCTTTGTCTTGTTTGTTTCTCCAACTTTCAGCAACTGTTGCAGGTCTGGCATCAGTCATTTAGCGCGGTGAGCATCTGTGCGACCGTGCCGCCAACAACAGCAGTCTTGTCACCATAAGAGCAGTCGCACTATGTCACACTGTTTAATATGCTTGTAGGCTTTGTTCCTCATTAAAGTACACAGAAGCTCCTGAGACGTGCTGTATGACAAAAGAGGGACTCTGCTTCTGTCTTTGCTGCAAAAACATGACAGCTGCCATCACCAGGCGCTCTTCCCTCCACCCCGCCGCACAAATCCTGGTCCTCATCTCCGAACACATTGTTTTCTAATTGCCAGCCCCACACGTCTCAGCTCAGACCTCTACATCCCAGCTGCCGCTACCTCCAGAGACGACAGATTTGTTTTAAATTCTTGGTGAGCCCGTATGAATACAGAAGAGGATTTAGAGCCGGCGTAGAAAGACAGGGAAGAACAAATAGAAAGAGAGTGGACACAGCTATCAGTGATGTGTGTGTTCTTGAGCTGCGGAAGATCTGTGATGAAGACCGGTTTATTCTCCTCACTGCAGATTCCCCAAACCTCAAAGCACTGGACGGCCATTGGGGTTACTTTGATGTGGTGAGTGGTTCTTAGAAAACGGTCATATGAGGGTGAAGAGATTAAATGACATGTTGCTTATTCCCCCTTTCCCTCGCTGTTTCTCTCCTGCCCCATGTGCACATTCTGTCGTTTTGCAAAGCAGCACAAACACACAGAAACATTCTCCATCCACCCTTCTGCTCCACACTCTATCACTCTGCTGCTTGGGGAGAAGTTTTGGCTGATCTACATCGATTGCTATGGGCCATTCCCTTTCTCTGGCACTCCGGAGCAAAAAGAAAAAAAAAAAAAAAAAGAAATCCAAACCTTCTCATTCATCAAACCAGCACCTGCCAGACTCTTGCCCAAGAGAACTACCGTCAGTCTCTTTTCTTTTTTTTCCTCCCCATTTTCTTTGCTTCCCCCCCCCCCCCCCCCCCCCACCTCAACAAATAACTGTCACGTTCCAAACAGTCAGGAGGGAGCGGTGACCTGCTATTCGTGTGCCTTTTACAATAACATATCGAACGCTCGGTAATCCCACTGAACATGCATGCACTGTCAAAGTCCGTCTGACACAGTGGCCACACAATAAAATACAACACCCCAAAGCCTCACTGACACCAGCCACCGGGCCAGAAACTGCAGCTTAACCCCCACCGCACACCGCACACACACCCTCTTCCAGTTAATGCTTTCACCCCATCTGAGACACTCCGTTCTGGGGTGCTTTGTTTGCCGCTGGAGGTGGAAAAGAGAGCAGCAAAAAGGGGCGCATTGAAGGGAGCACGGAAATAAAAGGTCTCCCGGAGACAGACATTTCTGTTTTTTTTGTCACTTTCTCCAGGCAGATCCTATAGAAGGGCAAAATATTTTTGAGCATTACAGTGCTTAACAGAATCATTTCAATTCTCTTTTTTCTGCCGGGTTATTATTACATATTTATGCTTATAACTCCATGGAGTGATAGCTTTGGATGTGCTGCATTGAATAATACATTAAATGCATCTGCTCAAGCTCTGTCTCTTGTTAGCTATTGTGTCTGTGTGAAAGTGTGTGACCGCAAATTTTCACAAAGCAGTCTCACAAGCTGGCACACGGCTCTGTTTGGTAGTCAGACCACGGCACGACACACTGATGGGGAAAACTTAACCCAGGTGAATGTTGCAGTAGATGCACATGTGGATGAACGCAACACGAGGGTAACTGTTTTCTCATGCATGTTAATGACAGCTCCTGTTCATTACAATATGAGTTTTTTCCACCATTTTTTTTTTTTTGCTTTAGCGTCATTCTTAACTCATTAAGCTTCTGCTACAGTAAAGTCATTAAGGCTTTTTAAATTACCTACAGTTGTGGAAGGTTATATATAACGATGCTTCAGGGTGTGAGGTTCAGGGTCCTGCAAAAGATTGATGAATTTGAGGGGTCAACGTACGAAGACTGCTGGATTAGAAAGAATCATCTCCTGCAGAAAAGGGTTCTCAAAATAATTTGAATAAAGTGGTAGAACGATATCCTTCTTTGATCGATCTGCTCTGTCTAGCAACACAAAGAAGTAGCACTGACGGGTCACAAATAGACATTTTCCATGGTACAGGGTCACAAGCCCAAAAGGTTGGAAATTATTGATCTAAAATACTAGACTTCACAGAAAGGCTAAAGCTGAATACCTAAGTGCTCTTCAATTGCAAGTACGCAAGGTCAAATTTGGAAATTTTCATCAATTTTCTCTTTCAAATAGGCTAAGTTAAAGTGTCTTCCTTTTTATAACCTGCCTGACTGCCTCCCAGCACGTTTGTCCTTAGTCACCTCCAATGAAGACCCTGTTTGAGAGGATTTCATGTGTGACGTGGCGCATGGAATGAAATCATCCAAGCATGTCTTCTTCAAAAGCCGAGGTTTCCATCCTGATGTTTTGTGCTTTTTTTAAAAAAAAAACAGGTTTCTAGAAAGTTTTTGATTTAAAATCGTAATTGCAATTTGAAACAATGCATTTAGATGCAATGCATTTCAGAATATGCAGCGCATCTGACACTGGGTTTAAACTGTGTCAATAGCTATAAATGTTTCTCATGTGGTCATGATCCATCATATGTTTTGTATCTATTACACAGTGAATACTGAACTGAAGCAGGACCTTAAAATATCATATTGCTAATTAAATTGCACTATCAGTCAGAAAAAAATGATATTTTCCCCAAACTGTCAGCCCAAGCTATCATTACATACAGCCTTACACGACCAGACTGCAAACTACAGCATCACTGTTCTCAGTATTTCCTGATTATCTACAGCCCACCTGTGACATCTCATCCTATTGCATTGCAGGCGGCTGTATGCTCCAAGGGCAAATGTGATTGCAGCCATATCACCAATAAACACATCCAGCACAATGTAGGTATAGTTATATCTACAATGCTTATACACATTATTGACAGTGAACCTCACTGATATGAGTCCATTTCACAGCAATGCAGGAGCTGATTTACCACCAATGTTCGACCATCTCTGGACTTGACCTCTAGCTGTAGACTCTTTCTTTGACAAAGACCTACATACATCCTTTCACCTGACAGTAATTCATATCTGTCCTCCGGGCATGCCCAGAGGGGAAGTGCAGCCCACCCTGACTCCCATCTGTGCCGTATTGATCGGATGGGCAGGCCTCTGTGCAGCGCTCACTTCATTGATCATCGCTGCCTCATAGATCTTCCTGCAGTCCTCTTTAACTGACCTTCCGAGACCCGGGGAAATACTGCTGCCTACATCACGGTGACAACACAAATCGTCTTTTCCATGAACACTAATTAGTCTGAATGAAAGGTTTATTACCAGGACGGCTGAACCGTACACAAAATCAAATGTGAGGTAGTGACGCGTGAAGCTAAAACACACATCTAATTTTATGAATTCCACATCCTGAAATGTTACATTATGTTGCTAGGAGGAGTGCGCTGCAGACGGATATTTTTTAAAGCGCCGAAAATAGCCAAAGCTTAGCCTAAAACCTCACCACATGTAGGATATCAAAGGGAAAAGTAGATCGTATAGGCGTGAGCCTGCAGGGGCTTTGACATGAAGTGACGACCGTATTATAAACCAAGTCAATAGCAGATTATGGTAATGTGATCTAACTGAGGGGGAACGGTGACTAATATTCTTCAAGTACACACAGCATCCCTGGCAGTTATTTTTAACCACTGGAAACATGTAAAATGAGCCTGTCCGCTCAACACACAGGCACATATAGACAAAGCGTCATAATCCAGTGATAAATGCTAATTCCACCACGTTTTTCCACTTGGTCCTTATCTCGCCTCATTGTCTCCTCTTCCACCTTTGCCCTACTTCACCCAGCCCTCCCCCCTCCCCGTTAGCCGCCCCGGCCCCGATTCTCCAACTCTTCAGGCAGGTGCCAGCGAGTGTGTGTGAGCATGCATGTGTGTGGTGGGAGGACTTGCTTCTGAAGGAAGTGGCTAGTCATAAGAACCAGCTGATGAGTATCACCCTCATCCGGAGCTCCATTCATCGCTGTGCACAAGGGCCCATTCAGCCGGCTGCTTTTCACACTCGTGGACCCCAAGAGGCCCCGGGCACATTCCCACACTTACAGAGGTGAACTGTCACTCACTCAAGATATCCTTCACACATGCCAGAATCTGGGCATCCAGATGCAGACACACAAAGAATGGAAATCCAGGAAAAGGGTTCTTTTATTTTTACCCCATTCGATCTGACTCATTATAAACAAGCCCCGGAGCCCTTTCTATTTCCTCTGCAAACACTTCAGTATGGCCTCCACATCCAAATACTCTTTGAGAAGAAGTGACACGCAGCAGGAAGAGGCGTCATTTTCATTTCTGTCATCTCCCTTCCGCTGTGAATCTTTGTGACACGCTTGTACCGCAGCCCACCATCATACACATGGACTGCGGTGATGTGCATGACATGAGATAAGACGGATGTTTTTTTAAAGATGTCAAATTCGTGCAGGGATAAAATGAGTGCATCAAGAAAAATCAGTGGATCTTCTTTGGATGACGGTGACAGGATGTAGCTTAGCTCTTGTAAAATCTGAATCTTTATCAGTTTCAAGCAGTTTCCTGGAAACTTTTAGATCAGGATGTTTGTGTTGTTGATCTGAATGCTTGTGGGATTGTAAAATATTCATCTAGCAGGGAAAAAATCTATACTTTTAATTGCTTTTGGACGCAGGAAAAGCGGTTGGCTGAAAGGATGTCATGCTGCACATTAGTTATTTAAATTGTTCTTAAACAGTCTAGTGTGGCTGCTGCCTCTCCCCTGGCTGCACGCTGTGACAAAGACACTAATGTACCCTCCCCACTACCGTCACCACCATTTGCCTCCCTGCTGCTACACGCTCCATGTTTGATCCACTGCAAACATTCACCGGTAGCCTGCCCCTCATATTCACATCACACTCCCTTCTGAGCAAAGGACAGTCTCTAATAATGAGGGTATCTTGGGTGTGTTTACATTTCATTACACAGCTCTGCCTGGCGCTCCGGCCCTAATGGCCGAGGGGCTCTGTTGGTGATGTTTGAGGTGTCGGCAGGGAATTTTATTTTTCCATCCACTGCTTGTGTTGGATTGTTGAAGACACCTCTGGAGTGAACTCTGTGGTCTTCTGGACCTGTAGCAGCGTCATGCTAAATAATATACCTGCATTATATTCAGACAGACGAGGATAACTATCCTTTTAGTGCTGGTTCGACATTCAGCAGCAGCCAACACAGACTGCCTATAAATCTACACGAGTGCATAATGCTTTACTTCCGATCCGAGCTCATAACTGAATCTAATCAGAACTGCTCCAACCACATTATGTTCAATCTCAGAATGTTATTACACTTGTATTCTGTGTCTTCATAAAACAACAGCTCTTCCTTTTCACCCGCTCCCTCCTCCTTGTTTACGTCGCTGCACACCAGTGGGAATGGATAAAGATCAGTTTTAGAATTCCGGGGAGGTTTCAAAAGTGGGAATGCAACAACTGATGTCTGAAAGTAGTAATCAAATGTCTGTCACTGAGGCACCTGGCAGACAGAGAGACGGAAAGACTCAGCTGTCAAAGGGTATCTCCTGGAAGTGCGCGACTTCACCGTGGTGAGAGTGAGTCAGCCACAGGCACATTCAGAGGAGTGGAGGGTTGGAATGAGAGGAAGTGAGGGGGGAAAAAAACGCCTGAAAAGCCTCAAGGGCGACAAAATCTTGTCAGAATACAAAGAAGGGATAAGTGGAGGGTTAACAAAGAAGAAACAATTTGGGGTGACATTTCTTTTATGAAGCCCATGGAGCTATTGTTTGGCTGGCATAATGACACACATTATCACCCACAGGAGAATGGCACCCCCACTGCTTGGACCAGAGACTTGCAATCATGACTTTTAAACTTCCTTGTTGACTATAAATCTCGCATGCCAGTACCATTTCCTTCAAATCCCTTTTCATGAATTAATTGAATCTGCCCTCGGGTCTATCTGTGCATTCATATTAATACAATTAGAGAAAGATCAGCCCGAAGTCCTGAAAGTTGAAACAATTGTTATTTTTTTTGCATGTGTGCGCGCGTCTTTGTGCAGGTTTTAAGGGTGGGAGTGTTTAATGGTGTGCATTCTGCCAGGAGAAGATAATCGGATTGTGATCCGTGGCTAATTAGAAATGCATTTAGAGTCGTTTTTCTCCTCTTTGTTCGCGCCGTCTGACAGCCCCGATCTGCGCTCTGGCTCTTTGTTTTTCACCTCGGCGTAAAGAAGGAAGAGGCGGACCGGGATGAGGCGTTTTAAAATTCATATAGCTGTAAAAGCTGATGTTATGAGACTAGGATCCCTGCCTCTGCTGCTGATGCTGCTGCAGAGGTTGGCTTTAAATCCCCGTGGCTTCCCCGGAGCGCAGATCATGCAGCAATCATGCAGAGGAAAATAAGTCCTTTTTCGCGGTCCCACGCAACAGTTAATAAGATAACCTACCAACACGCGTTTGAAACAAGGCCTAGAACACGGTGCGTTTTTTCCTCTCCTATGAGTTCAAGCGCTCTTTGCAAAGTCGATCAACAGATTGAGTGGAAGTGGAGCAACCCGGGCACACGGAATAAGGCACATAGCGACGATTATTACGCGTTTCCAGTGAGATGATACTTACAGGCATATGTCATGGAGAAGCTGTTCCCCATTTTGACCATATCCACCTGCGGCACCAGTTTGGGGATGTCCTGGTGGTGAGACAGGGCGAAGCGAAAAACCTCATATTCGTGCGATTCGGTTGGGAACAATCCTCCTGTTGAGCAGGCAAAAGATTCAGGAGTTAATGTTGGAGCCGAACACAAAACACAGAGCTTTTTGAAAACGAAAAGAAAAAGACATTAAAGATTTAGATTTTTTATGTTGAGACAAAAAAGGGTCTGCTGCGTGTGCGCCATTCTCACCTATATTGATGTTACTTGGAAAACTTGAGCTTGAACCCAAGCACATCCCCAGTAAACTGGTGTAGAGGATGGTGAAGCTTCGCTGCATATTTCCTTTTGCATTGGCGAAGGGAAAAAGAACCGAAATCCACGCATAGGTTTGGTCCGTGTGTGAAGTTAAATCCCCCGCTCCTCCGTTCCAGCTCCTATCGCCTCCCGTTAGAGCAGCATTTGCACCGACATCGATTCAGCGCCGAGACAATTATCGCAATGGCGAGAGAGGAGGCACCTTTCTCTCTCTTCTCTTTCCCCCCTCTCTCTGCTGATGCTCTCTTGTCCTTGGTTGCTGCTGTGTGGAACGGAGAATGACTTCAGCATTAGGCGCACTGCAAAAAAATATATATTGGATTTGGAAAGCTTAATGACAGTTTTGAATTTAATTACACCACCTCTCCAAAATGCAAGGTTTTGCCTTCAGATTGCGGCGAGATGAGTCCACTTATAATTCAAAAGAAAATCTGTGCTCTTTTTAGAAGTCTCAGTGCAACAAGGCTGAACAGAGCGCAATACTCGAAATGGAAAAGGCACAAATGACCAGCATTCCTTCTAAACGCTGCTTTGCGCAAGAAACGAGCTTCTCATCCTACAGCAGGATTTCATCTCTGAGGGCGAATATGAGCATTTTCACTCTCATTAGCCTACTTGACTAACAACCAGGGAGATGTGTATTTCTTGCAGTGTGCACCCTCAGAGCGCAGGTTCCCCAAAGAGACGCACGGGACTTCAGAGCTCTCCTTTGATTTCAGTGCGCTGCAAAAAATGTCCACATGGAACAAACTGCACATTTGTAGTTGTCATTTGAAATAAATTCTCATACTTGATGTTTTAAATTTACAAAAAACAAAAACAAAAAACATTGTAAAATACAGTTATATCTGTGTGCACATTTGGCACTGTATAATTCAAATGGATTTTAAGGATATAAGCAACAAGCGAAGATGGGGTTTTGTGGGTCAGAATATGGATTGTGGAGCTAATATTTAAAACTTTCCATTCAGATTTAAACAATACCACGGTTTGTTGGCTTAAAAGGAGAAATAAAAGGGTATTTCTCAAGTTAATGTGGCAATCTGTTTTTTTTAAAGAATACAACCAGAAAATCAGTCAAAATACTACTAAAGAGCATAAATTCAGGTGAAGTTGGTCAAGCTGCAAAGTTATTGGAATCCAGCTCAGAGTTCTCGCTATATGACCACTCAAGGAAACTTTTTTAATGCACTCAACTTGGACATTAGTGTTTAAAATGCTCCTCAAATGTGGAAATTTGATCTCCCCATGCTGATAACGTGACTCCAGAACAGGTAAATGGACACTCCTCTGAGGCTGTTTTTATTTCCTAGATCAGCAAATAAATGAAATCTCTTTGTCATTCCACCATTCTGCAACAGGATGCAGATGGTTGTCGTCTGTGATTTAGTAAAAACACACAAGAAATCCACAGCGTTATCCTGTGCTCCTTTTTTCAGCAGGACCACTAGCATTAAAGTTAACTCATAATTTGAACATTTATATATATTTAAAACATACAGAGCTACAGCATTGTTCAGATTTCATGTGTTTTGCAACAAAAATGGATCAACCTGTGTCAGTTCAGTTAATATTTTTTGCTTCAATGGGACCCAAAACAAAGTATCATATACTGTATGCATGTAAATATGAATACGTGAGAATTTCATATGGACTCAGAATTGTGATTCATTTTTTGTATTTTCATCCTCAAAAAAAAATTGGGAAGTTGTTTTAAGGATTCACCACCTCCAAAAAATATAACTACCAGAGCCATGAAATTGGGTGAGGACACAGACAAAATTGTTCCCAGCAGATCCAGTTGATCAAATGGCTTCTGCAGAAACCAAATTTTGAATAAATAGCCCTTGAAAATGGAAAAAAAAAGTACAAAAGTTTCAAGTGAGTACATTTTCAACTTGTCGGGCCTTCCACTGTATGAAAACATGCCAAATTCTGACAAAATGTTTTACAGAACTTAGTTTTTGGTTCCAAATAACAAGTAAGAAAACTCAGAACAAAATCTGAGAGAGTGGAGCATCACTGCTCTCTGAAATCATGCAGACAGACCTAAATGAGAAAGCACCACATGACAACCTCTGGGAACAAGAAAAGCACTCAGAGAGCGCAGTACTTTGCCAAGGCTGCTCAGTTGTTTCATTTAAGATGGCTGAAACTTTAAAAGAATTTGTGGAAGAAATCACGGCACCATCGAATGTGACCATTTATTATTGATGAACCCACAAACAAAATGACCTTTTGGTGAGCACATGTTTGTGTTATGCATGTATACATTATGTAGGATCCTGAAACGCGTGACCGAAATATGTAGCAGGCGGCGAGAATTGATGGGACTTGGAAACATCATCAGAATTTAATCAATTGTTTCTTACATGATTTCCAACGGATAAGTCCAGATAAGTCCTCAACGATTGATTTGTAGAAGGATCGCAATCATGTGATCGTCAGCAGGCAGCTGATGTAGTGTTCACTTGTTAGTTACAGTGACACCGTACTGCTATCTCACAATGATACAGAAATCTTTAACAAATGTGTTGATCCAGACTATAAGCCGCATCACTGCCAAAATCTAATCAGATGGTCCTTGTGTCATTTCTGACCTTCCCTGAAATTTCATCTAAATCCGTTAGTCTGTTTTTGAGTAATGTTGCTAACAGACAGACAGACAGACAGACAGACAGACAGACAAACTAACGCCGAATGTCACGTAACTCCGTAACACAGATATGGAGCCAACATGGATGTGCCAAAATCTGCAATTCCACAAATAACCACTTGAGTCTGTCACTCAAATCGTGTTAATCCTTGTCGACCACCACGTTAAAATGTCCAGTTTTACGCTCTCCTTTGGGGTGAGATGGAGGGGTTGGGGGTGGCTGGAAGAGAAAAATATTGGAAAAAAAAAGATATTCTGGAAATCGTCTGCCATACTGTATCATATGTCATGTTGATGTCAGTGAAATTGCTTCCAATAAAGACAGTGAATAAAAAAACGTACAGTTTTACAGGAAAAACAGAACAAAAAAAACATGTTTTCCAGCCAGGTATAAAACATGGTTTTCATCTTTGTTGCTAATTTCCCCATTTAAGAAAACTGTATAGGGATGAATTTTTATATAACTCACCTTCATAAACTGTATTATAACTTAAAGTTGCTGTCTGAATGCTTCCATTCCCATAACAGACTTCACTACAAGAAACAAAAATGTCTCGGCAAGCAACCTACCACACTGAAAATATCAAGTTTGACCAAGGATTCGGATCGTACAGTGACTCCGCCCTGCTTGATTACCATTCATTCATTTTAATGTTAGATCTCTTCTCCCTGCGTGCAAATGTTCCTCCAAAACAGTTCCACACATCACTATTTTAAAGGGAACACTGAAGTTGTATACTTCTCTTAACTTCATCTAGGACAGCTGGGATTAGTTTAAAGAAATACAGACAAGCTATAGCACTTATCTCGCCTATAGCAGAATAATAATGAAGTACAGCCAGATGGTTATGTACCTCAGAAAGGGCCAACTAATAGAGACAGTCAAAGCGAATACATTTGACTTTGAAACTCCTGTTCAGGAAATTGGTTGTTGCAACAGAGGGTTAACCCATCCTTATACTAATGGACAATACAGTTAGCACGTATGCTTTCAAATTCATCAGAAATATAGTTGAAATTATATGAACAAATCACCATTTTACAGCTTTATATGCATGTGCTTGACACTGATTGACATTCGACTGTGAAACATCTTTATATAATATGTAAAAAATATTACATAACTATTTCCACTTTAGATGTCAGAGGACTTACGCCAGATCAAGTTATGCTTTCTTTAGTTTTTGCAGAATTATATAATAAAAAAAAGTAAAAATGGAAATTACTGCACTTTGCTTGCCACCTGAGAAATCTTTTCTCAATTGCTGGAAGCTAAGAACATACTAAATTGCAAGTAAAATTCTCAGTTTGGGAAGTTTCACATCCGAAACAACACACTCTGAATATAGGCTTAATACTGCCAGGATTTCTTCATTCAACACACTTGATTTAATATGAATTTTTAGAATTCTAAATGAGAAAGAGGACTTGTGCTTTGTGTGGCTCCCCTCGCCTTCTCACACAGTGCAGGACTGGCAAGCAGCTGATAAGGGGGGTTATGATTTAAACCATGTATTTACAGACAGCTACAGCCAATTATTTCCCAGGAAAGAGGCACATGCCCCCGTGCTTTTGTACACCGTGCAGAATTAACCAACACCGCTGATATTCGCAGTCAGATTGATTGCAAACCACACGATACTGAGATGCCCCGGTGCTTGTTTGGAAAATGAAGTGGTAAATCTTGCCTTTGACACAATTAGGATTAGGTATGAGGCTCATTTATCACACCAAGTGAGAGTATTTTCTTAACTTAAAATCGCTTTCCCCACTTATTGTTTCCAAAATACGAAGGCGGGCACTAACGCATTTCTCCCAGAAAATGAAATTTACAAGATTAGACGCTTACACTGAATTAGGTTTCCAGTGTTTCTAATTTAGCAGAAACATTTCTTGAAAAAAAAATCCAACTGACTGCCTCTTGCTGTAGCACACACATGAGAAATAGAAACGCAGGGAGTAAAAGGTTATCTAATATATGAATGATGGATGTCTTATAAATATAGGCAGAATGGTCAATTTCCTTCACCTTTGTCCAAAATGATGAGGGCTTACCAGGCTTTCATTACATTATTTAATTTTTTTTCACATCTTTTATTCTCTGTGTGCAAGAAGACATTTGATTTGTGCATATTTCCAGTCTGTTTCTTAGCTTTTATTTCAGTGTTTCTGCGTGCTTTGTGTCGACGTGTTTGCCCCATGTGTATTGAATACCATGCAGTCTTATTTTTAAAGTCCCGATGAATGCAAACAGATCTTAGAATAGCATTAGTAATGATGGGTAAATATTCCATGGGGCTAAGCAGAGGAATAACAACCACAGATGCAATAGCTTGTTGGTATTATGTCATTAAAAATAGCCTGTCATCATCGCCATCAGACAGACTCTATGTAACAGAAAGAAGGAAATACGCTGTCTTTTCTGTTCCTAAAGATGTCTCCGTCATAGATCATAATGTGAGTGTCTGTCTGGTGGTTTTTTAATAGAAGTCTATGTGAAGAGTATAATGAGGCTAATCCGTCAAAATCTGCTGGTTCCACTCCAGTTTGAATGTGGAAGGGGGGAAAAAAAATAAAAACTTCCTTGTATGTTATTGCTATAATTGAGCCAACCACACTTGTGCTGTCAGGAGCTTGCGTGCGTCACACTGCTGAAGGAAAAACTATAAAAAAGTATTGTCGCAAAAAGTGATAAAGGAACAAAATATGTCAAATAGGCAGAGGATTTGATATGACTTAGCAAAAATAATGTCAACCTGCCGTACACCTGCTCTCCAGGGACCACAGAAGCTATTGACAGTGAGGACAAAAACAAAGTGCTCGAGATATGGCCAAAAGATTCATACAGAAGTTTAGTCAGAGGGTATTCGGTAGAATAAATTTAAATCAAACCAATGTTTTAAGTGATTGCACTCTACACCCTTCCACAAGTGCGTTAAAAATGACCAGTATAAGAATCAGTGTGTTTTTATGCTATTTTTTTTCCATTTTGGTTAAGAATAACAATTCATATTACTGTTTGTGTTACATTTTTGTCCACACAAGGAGGATTTCATGTTTGAAATGTTTATTTTTCACTTTATCACTGATTTTGAACATTTTGACAATCACAAAAGAAGACTATTACACAGATTTTTCCACTCTTTTCCTCCAGCTGTTGCTGCTCTCCGTCCATCCAAGTTTGTGCATCACCTCTTGTGTGATATTGCAGTGATAAAGAGCTTAGCAATACAAGTATTTCAGTTTCTTTAAAAGTATAAAAAGTAACTTAAATATTTAAATGAAGTTATATCAAAGACATGTTTTTTTAGGGAATAGCTGGAATATGAAATGACAAAAACTTTTTATTACAAAGATATTCCAAGAAAACACCTCACTGAGTCATTTTTGACCCACTAGTGCATCTAAGGGTTAAAGAAAACTACTCTGGGCTGCCTATAGTTTCACAAAAACAATGCTCAACAAAATTTGTGGCCTCATGCCTTGCTTATCAATTTTTTATTACACGTTTTAACTAAATTAGTGTTGTTTACGCAGCTCTCACTGCCTTAACAAATTTCCACTAAGGCAATTATTTCCAACAAATATGCTCTGATAAAGATGCTGTTTCAAGCCTTAGCCATCACCAAAACAGAGCTAAAAGGCAAGTCAATATAAATCTTTAAAAACACATCTGCAATTTCCATATATAACTTCTAAAGGCTGTAAGATGCATTATTTATGCCGCCTAATGATTTCTAGTAATTGTACCAGTAATGAACAATCTACTCTAATTATCTCACTGGTAAAATAGTTTAGTTTGGTGCACACAATAAAATAGGATGAAGTGTTTGAAAGCAAAAGTGATCTCAGGGAACAACACATAACCTACACACGTGGACAAAATTGTTGGTACCCCTCAGTTAAAGAAGGAAAAACCCACAATTCTCACTGAAATCACTTGAAACTCACAAAAGTAACAATAAATAAAAATTTATTGAAAATTAAATAACCAAAATCAGCCATCACTTTTGAATTGTTGATTAACATAATTATTTAAAAAAACAAACTAATGAAATAGGGCTGGACAAAAATGATGGTACCCATAACTTAATATTTTGTTGCACAACCTTTTGAGGCAATCACTGCAATTAAACGATTTCTGTATTTGTCAATGAGCGTTCTGCAGCTGTCAACAGGTATTTTGGCCCACTCCTCATGAGCAAACAGCTCCAGTTGTCTCAGGTTTGATGGGTGTCTTCTCCAAATGGCATGTTTCAGCTCCTTCCACATATGTTCAATGGGATTCAGATCTGGGCTCATAGAAGGCCACTTTAGAATAGTCCAACGCTTTTCTCTCAGCCATTCTTGGGTGTTTTTGGCTGTGTGTTTTGGATCGTTGTCCTGTTGGAAGACCCATGACCTGCGACTGAGACCAAGCTTTCTGACACTAGGCAGCACATTTCTCTCCAGAATGCCTTGATAGTCTTCAGATTTCATCGTACCTTGCACACTTTCAAGACACCCTGTGCCAGATGCAGCAAAGCAGCCCCAAAACATTACTGAGCCTCCTCCATGTTTCAACGTAGGGACAGTGTTCTTTTCTTCGTATGCTTGGTTTTTGAGTCTATGAACATAGAGTTGATGTGCCTTACCAAAAAGCTCCAGTTTGGTCTCATCTGTCCAAAGGACATTCTCCCAGAAGCTTTGTGGCTTGTCAACATGCATTTTTGCAAATTCCAGTCTCGCTTTTTTATGAGTTTTTTTCAGCAGTGGTGTCCTCCTTGGTCGTCTCCCATGAAGTCCACTTTGGCTCAAACGACGACGAATGGTGCGATCTGACACTGATGTACCTTGGCCTTGGAGTTCACCTTTAATTTCTTTGGAGGTTGCTCTGGGCTCTTTGGATACAATTCCAACGATCCGTCTCTTCAATTTGTCATCAATTTTCCTCTTGCGGCCACGTCCAGGGAGGTTGGCTACTGTCCCGTGGGTCTTGAACTTCTGAATAATATGAGCCACTGTTGTCACAGGAACTTCAAGCTGTTTAGAGATGGTCTTATAGCCTTTACCTTTAAGATGTTTGTCTATCATTTTTTTTCGGATGTCCTGGGACAATTCTCTCCTTCGCTTTCTGTTGTCCATGTTCAGTGTGGTACACACCTTTTCACCAAACAGCAGGGTGACTACTTGTCTCCCTTTAAATAGGCAGACTGACTGATTATGAGTTTGGAAACACCTGTGATGTCAATTAAATGACACACCTGAGTTAATCATGTCACTCTGGTCAAATAGTTTTCAATCTTTTATAGAGGTACCATCATTTTTGTCCAGGCCTGTTTCATTAGTTTGTTTTTTTTAAATAATTATGTTAATCAACAATTCAAAAGTAATGGCTGTTTTTGATTATTTAATTTTCAATAAATTTTTATTTATTGTTACTTTTGTGAGTTTCAAGTGATTTCAGTGAGAATTGTGGGTTTTTTCTTCTTTAACTGAGGGGTACCAACAATTTTGTCCACGTGTGTACATCTCCAAAATATGTTGATATAAAAAATAGAAAATACACTAAGTATTGTTAAAACAGGCTACCATACACCAGTGTCTGAAAAAATCATCACTGAACCAACAGTAACACTTAACTCCAACCAAAACATGCAAGAAAAGCTAATATTATTCATGTAAAAATGTCAGCTCTAATAAAAAAAAAGTCAGTATTTTCAGTGGAAACATCCTAATCAGCTAACCATCACCAAATTTAGCTATCATAGTTAAGCTACCTGGAATGTTAATTGGCCAGACATTCACTCGGTGACCATGAATGGTGCTCATAGATGCCTTATTGAATGCTTTTTTTCAATCGGAGCGTGCACGGATTCTTTCGTTGGTTCTGCATTGACAGAGTGCAAACATTATCTCCTGCTGGGAAAATTAACGGATCCAAACTTACATACCAAGCTAGTGAGGAGAATGTGTTCAGAGTGTTTACCACATGGCTACAGCCTTGGTTGTGTCAACAGATAAGCTGAGAGGCATCTACTCTGAATTTAATTAGAAATTTTACCAATCCTATGACATTTTTCAGTCAGTTTACCTCTGACGGCATTAAAAGGTGTCAAACTAGACTAACTGAGCATTCTGTTTTCTAACAAAAGAGACAAACAAGAAGAAGCACAGCAATTCTTGAAGTGATAGCGTGAATCCTGTCCCGTTTCTCTCCCTGCAATCTAGCAGGCGTGTGGCAGCAACCGGTATTAATCATACACAGAACACAGTAATGGATTCTGATAGTTTTGGCTTGTTACTCGCTTTATCTGCACGGTTGATTAAAGCACTTGCTGACTGACTGACAGATACTGTAGAAGTACACCAGCTTTGGACAAATGCCCAGCTTTAGCACACAATCAATAGGAAGCAGAGCAGCCTGGACTCGGTGCACGTCTGATTTCTGCTCTGTACTTTAATTGGGATGAGTTATTGACATGTAGCTTAATTAGCTGGCCCTGTAATTGATTCAGCAGGTCTGCCCAAAGAGGAGGCATGCTCCTTAGAAGTGGGAGAAGATTGGGGCTTCTGAAAATACCGACTATTTTAAAGTTGCATGAGAGTTCACCTTCTGTGTGTGTGCGAACATGAAACTCACACTTTTTACTCAACAGCATCATCAAAGCATTTCACACTCACATGCCAGCCTCAATTATTACTCCACCGAGGAACGCGACAGGATTATGTGACAATCGGCGTACGTGTGTTTGTCTGTGCGCAACATTACTCAAAAAGGGAATAACGGATTTGGGTAAAATTTTCAGTGATGGTCATAAATGACACAAGGACCAAGTGATTGGATTTTGGCAGTGCTGTGGCTTATAGTCTGGATCCACGGATTTGCTAAAGATTTCTGTATCATTGTGAGATAGCGGCACAGTGTCACTGTAACTATGACAACAAGTTAGCACTACATCAGCTGCCTGCTGACGATCACATCATTGCAATCCTACTACAAATCGGACTTATCGGAACTTATCCGTCGGAAATCATACGACTGAGCAGCCTTGGTGGAGTACTGCCCTGTCTGAGTGCTTTTCTCGTTTCCATACAGAATGAACATGTTTTTTTTCCAAGTTAAATACTTTAACATGACAATTCAGTCCATATTTTTGTATCAAACTGTATAACAATATAGTGTTCTAGTGAGAAAAAAAGTTAGGATTCTGTGCAACTTTCAACTAATTGAAAGACATTTTTTTTAAACTAAAAAACAAAAAATCGAACCTGGAGTACATCTGTGCTTTTACATCTATTTTGGTATATACATAAAATGAAATGAACTGTGTGGAAATAAACAGTTTCCTGCATAAGAGAGGACCATTCAAAAAAATAATAATCACAGCAGTAATACTGTATTAAAGTCAGCCTGCTGCACCGTGGAAAAGTAAAGTCTCTTTACCTCAGGGCAGTTTTTAGTTTCCAAATTATGGAAAGGCATTGCAGATGGTCACACCTAATATTTGTAACAACCAGCCTCATACACCCAGAGAGGTTGTTTATGCACAAAGAACACAGTCAATCAGATAATGCCAGTTATCAAACAGGCATGCAGTGCAAAGAAAGAAAAAAACATTAAGTGGTGTGGAAAATAAACATGCTCTCCTGTCTTTCATTTTATTGCTATTCAGGTGTTTTCTCTCTCTCTCTCTCCGGCTCTGTCTCTAGCTCCCTCGCTCTCATATGCTACCTGCATAATTGCCTTTCCCCTCCACTGGCCGCAGGGGAAGTGGAGCTCTCACAACGTTACCGTGGTAATACTGATTGATGGAGTCGATGCTCGTGTGGTTCCAGAACATCGAGCATCGCCGCACACAGACATGACAAATTTCGGGGAACAAATTATAATAGCCTGCATCATGATTAATCCCCTCTGGGGAAATGGAAATATTGTGAATACCTATGAACTCGTGGAGGACATAGAGCTTTACAATAGGACCAGACTCAGAAGGCTTTGTATCCATTGTGTAGCTGTACAGACAAGAAGGAGAAATGACAGCAGGGGAAATTCATGGCTAGGACTGCCTAACAATGCGTGAAAGGGAAGTAAATGATTAATCAGGCAAATTTTAAATGTAGATTTTTTTTGTGACATGATTAGGTATTAGGCTGTCTCCAGATCCGCACAAATTATTTGCGCTGTTCTACTGATTAACAGGAACTTGCTGTGAGCTCTGAGGAAAGAGTGGAACAGTTCTTTATCACAGCCATGGCAGTAATTCAGCGTAAAGATTGTATATCAGAGTTCAGGCCCAAATATCTGTAGCATTAGCGCTCACTCATTTACTGTCATTACAGCTGACTGGCCTGATGTGTATCAAAAGAGATGAAAGCACAGTAATGTGGAGTAAAGCAAACTATAGAAGCCTCGGGAGCTCATTTAGTAATTACCTGTTTATTTGCAAAGGAACTTAGATGAGACGTGTTTTGTTAAAGCATCGGTCAAGGAGATTTAATCATTTGTGTTCTGCAGTGATGAAACATGTGTTCTCTAATTGCTTCATCACTGTCTGACACTGTGCTGTCAAATTCCCTTTGACTTCCACTGCATGTTCTGTGCTACTGTTTCAAGCTTTTACTCTGCATGTGATTGTAACATTAATTGTGACACCTTGGTTTCACCACAATAAACAAACGAAACTGCTTGTTTTGTTCCCTTAACTGCTATAGTAAAGATGATAAACATTTCTTTTCATTTACATAAAACCTTTTACTCCCTCCACCATCTGCTTGCGCAAGACACGTGCAATGAACAATTAGAGAGAAAAAAAATCATAATATTTGCTTATCTGTTTCTTTACAACCCTTTTATTGCACGTCATAGCAGGAATACGTCTCAGGCGAATTTAAAGGTATAAATTTATACTAAATGGCTCACTATCCAGCAATTTCAAACATCAAACCTGCCATCTTTCAATTTTCTGCCTTTGCTAATGAGCATTTAGGATCAGTCACAACAGATTGAAATTCTGCACGGCTAACAGGGTCAGCCCGAATTAGATCAGACACACTTATAGGGACGGACAAGGAAGAAATAAATGATTCTCGGGTCCTCGAGCCGCCAATCTTGCTGGCCACTGTTTATTAGTGAACTGCTTTCATAAGAGCCTGTTTCAGACTAAAATGACTGCATACAATAATTGCAGTCCTGGACACTTAACCAGAGAGGGATGATGGAGAGTATAGTGTTGAAACAGTAGATTCTAATTATTACTCACATTATTACGCAGGCTGGTATCAGTGGCTTGAAAGCGAGGAGGTACGAGCATTCACTCAGGCCTTGGAAATCTTCATTAAAAGAGAAAAAGAAAAATTTGGATGCAGTGTAATTAATTTTCTAATCCTGAAATCCCTATGAAACCTTTGAGGCTGGTTTGAATAACCACGCTGCTGCTGTATTGTGCTCACACACACACACACACACACACACACACACACACACACACACACACACACACACACACACACACACACACACACACAATAAGAGAGAGAGTTCAATATCATGGCTCATGTGTCTCAGTATACATTGCAGGCAATGGAGGTGAAAGCTCCTTCCCATGAAAGCAATCACGCATTACATATTTGCCCAGGGAAATCAGTGCTGGTCCAATCAATTTGGGCATTTGTGCGTTTGTGTGTGTGTGTGTGTTTACGTCACCAAGCTTTCCTTTAGCTGCATGGGTTGCCATGAGATTGCAAAATCAGTCGCTTTAATGATCCCAATCTCCGCCCGATGTGGTCTGAGTGACTTGATACTTGTAGAAAAAACGGAACGTTGAAGAAAAGCAGAGGTGGAAAAGGTCACGGATGAGAGACGAATGAAAAGTTTGCCAAAAAAACAAAACAAAACACGGCACAAAAAAAGAAATTTCAGCAAGTAGAAAACTCTTTCACACGCTCTCAACACTCCCATTCACAACAAAGAAACTCTAGTAAGCAGAGAAAACACTTCATCATTACCCGAAACATGACTCCTAGCCAAACCATATGGAAAAATCACACTTGCTGGTTGCCTGTTAAACATCGACGCCTCTCTTCTGCGGCACACATCACTCTGCTTTGATCACATGGCAGAATTGTTGACAGCTCAACGCCCAGGCAGCATTCTCCCCCAGGTGTCCTGCGGTTTGGATGCAGAGCTATGATTCAGTAGTGAGCCGGAGAGATAGCGGTCTGCTGTTGGTGCTGCTGGAGATGTGCAAAGCAGACAAGTGTGAGTAATACAGGTGAGTATGCCCACTGTTACTGGGTCAGCAAACCAGGACACACATGCACATACTGTATATACAAACACAAACACGCTGGGATGTTCACTTTCTCCGGATCTGGATGATACGGTGGCTGAGACATACTGACACAATGCCCCTTACAAAACACCAGTATCATTACCAGTCCTGTAATTAGTGAGCTTTGCAGGTGCTAGAGGACGGATTATGTTACCTTTAGACAGAGTCAGTCTGGCTCTGTGTCTATGGAGAAAGATTACTTTCAAAAATATTCATCCACAATTCTAACCATTTGTATTTGTAATGTTAAACATTTGTATGGCTGCAGTGATTTTAGTGGCTCTACAGTGTATAAGAGTGAAGTGACTGAATATTTGTGTAGTGTCTCTTTTCGCTGTTGCAGAGGTTTTGCTATTTGCAGACCGTCCCTGTTCACTGCCACACCGCCAGCTGTGCATAGACGCCAGTGTTATTTCTGCAGCTTTAAAGACAGCGAGTTTTGATAAAATTGGCCTTGTAGCACATTGTCTAGCTTACAACGATTTGAAAGAGGTATTGTTTATGTTTTGACAACATATATCTCATGAGTTATTGATGCCGGAAGTCCGAATCTGTGAATATCTTTCCAACTTTACCTAACTGAAAATAACCCGGTATCCCAGCTCTCGTCTCTGTGGCACCGCCACAAAAACGCGCCCCATAACCAGTGAAATCCAACTTTATGGCAGATAAAACAATGAAAATACACACGACATAGTATGTGTATGATAGTCCATCGATCCACTGACTGAGTCTCCGCGAGATTCGTTGTAAACTAAACTAATGCAAGTGTCCGAGTTTGCAAAGAACTAAACCTGGACTTAATTTACAGCAATTTAGGCTGTACAATGGGCTGATTCATACGCCAATTGCCACGATTCATAATCTCAAATTATGTTTGTTTTGTTATTAAGCCTCCTTAGCCTCCTTGCATTAGAAGGCTAATTAGCCTCCGGCCCATGTCACCGGCCCGGCTCGTTAGCATGCAAGCTAAGCAGTACCGTCTTTCGTCCATAAACTGTATATCAATTAAAAAGTACAATTTCATGAAATAAATAAATTACAAAAAGTTGGATGTGTTATTTACTTTACCTGTGACGCGTCACCTGCCCCGGTAGGTCCACCGCTGCCAGCCATCTTTGTCGCATGCGCATTTGGAGCAATCGGTGTTTGATTACCTTTCCCTGTGACCTATGTGACGTCATTTCAGGGCTTTTCTACTCGTACCCATAAACTTGAATTCGTCCTCACAGGGAAGACTTCAGTAGTCGCAGAAATTAGAGTTGCATTCACAACTTTTAGGTTCATACTCGAAAAAACAATCCTGACCCTAAATTTATCAAACTCGTGCATATGACAGCAGAATTTTGTGTACAAGTTTTTTGTTAACATACAAGTGTTTAACATTACGAATACAAATGGTTAGAATTGTGGATGAATATTTTTGAAAGTAATCTTTCTCCATATGTGTCCCCTGTTTTCACTTTTGCTCATACTGAGAGAATCAAACTAGTGCTGGCTCCACTTTTACATTTACATTTTTTTCACATTTCAGTCTCAGTTAATTGGCAACAGCACCTGTGTTATAAAGGTCTCATACTGTAAAAAAAATATTATAAAGCAGCTGTAGGTACTTACTATTGTGAAAGTATCAGAACACCTTGTATGCAAACAGCGTCTCTAAATAAGCAGTCAGGACTTCCGTACGGTTGGGATGTCACAAATATACAGTCACAAAACTCACTCTGGAGCCACCATCCATCTATCCGTCCATTATCTGTACAACGCTCAATCCTCATTAGGGTTGCCAGGTGCCTGAAGCCTTTCCCAGCTGACTTGGGGCGAAAGCAGGGGACACCCTGGACAGGCCAGTTTGTCACAGGGCTACATATACAGACAAACAATTACACTTGCATTCACATCTATGGGCAATTTAGAGTAATCAATTAACCTCAGCATATTTTTGGAATGCGGGAAGAATCTGGAGTACCCAGAGAAAACGCATGCACAGGGAGAACATGCAAACTCCATGCAGAAAGATCCTGGGAAAGCCAGGATGTAAACCAGGGATCTTCTAGCTGCAAGGTAAAAGTGCTAACCACCACACCACTGTGCAGCCCGGAGCCACATTTCAACCTTTTTTTTTTCTTTTTTTGTAAATTTTCTGCTAATTCTAAAGAATGTTTAAGTCGAGCAAACCATTGAAAATGCTCTGTTGCCTGCAAAAGCAAACAGAAGAGTCTTCATGCATTCCTAGCACCCGAAGAACTGAACAACCGATAGATTACTTTTACTATTACGGTAATACTCCACAAAAATAGGCAGCTAATGCAACTAACCTCACCATTACCTCAGATATGGCCACAGATTGGAGCTTTTTGGAAATTGTAAAGCTGTGAGGCAATCAGAGATGGTGGAAACTTTAAGACTCATTTGAAATCAATAACCGTGGACACGATGTCAGTCATATTGTTGGCTGTTTTGTTAGAACACCCTGATGGAACACGTGCAAAAACAGAAATGTCTATGATGCAAGTAATTTTGTAGATGGTGACGCCACTGAATGAAAACATTGTGCTTTGCATAATACAGTCACTTCTGCAGGACTCTTCTCCTTGCTCTGGTTTAGTTTAGGTACGGATAAAGCGACTTGTGATCGTCATCTCCACTAGCTCTTCTGAGATATTGTACATTTACAGAATGATTTTAATGCTTCACAACTGTTTCATGAGTCTCTTGTAAAAGAGGGGTTATATAGTCAACAGGGTACTTGGGATGTGTTGTCCAGTATATTGTACTGGAAGTCTTCCTCTTTCCAGCAGCTGGATTACCATTATAGTTACGAAAACCATAATCAGTTGTGGTAAAGGAACCACAACTGATGTAATGAGCCATTCACAGTTATAAATAAACAGTTGTGTCTTGTAAGTGTACAGTGCCTGCAAGTCCGGGTTTTGAATGTTCAGTGATGCAAAATAAGACCTTTTTCACCTTAAATTCTTCTCTTTGCTCTCTCCAATTCTGATTAAAACATATATGGTTGAACTCTGGGTTTTTGTTATGTGCCCTTACAGGTGTTGCAGCTCTTAAGAGGGTGACGTACACGTATACTTATAGAACGTGGGGTTACGGTACATTACCAACATTGAGTTGCCTCGTTTTTGCCAAGGTATCCATGGCAACTGGAGGAAAGGCACAGCACTCGTGGGCAGCATCAGCTCATTTCATTTAACACTACAAACACAGAAAGAGGGCTAAAAGCATGGGTATACAGGCATGGTAGAATGAAAAGTGTGTGATATTTTGAGCCGAAACTTGAATGACACATCCTGCGAACGTGATACTTTCATTAAGTTGTTAAAAAGGAAGACAACATGGGACCTTTAACAATACAGGAAACAGCTTCAATTTGCAGTTACTGTGTCAGAAATATGCGCATCTTTTCAAAGTGCAACCAAACTTACTTATTTTAATACAAAAGTCATTAAAAATACTTGTGACTGCAACCTGATTTTTTGAAGCTCAGTGGTGGCTTCAGCTGTTGGCATCTTAACAATGCTTGACTCTTTCTAACTCCTGGCGAATTTAAGAATGAATCATGGGACGGAGGGACTCAAAGTGGCCACATCCTTCATTATGCATAACATTGAGCCTTAATACAATGTAAACAAGTGAGTTCTATAAAATTCACCCCTTTCACAGCTGTCACGAATTGAAAAAAAAAAATGCAATAGAGACCAAAAGCACCTTTTGTACCAGGCTGTAAACATGTTTATTTCTGCTGTAAAGTTGCTCATTTTACCATTAAGGGTCTATGGAGATTAACTTGACCCTTCTAGAGCTAGCCTCAAGTGACCACTCAAGGAACTACAGTTTTTTGCCACTGCTGGCTTTATTTTCCAACCTCAGAGATTGTCACTAGGTGAGAGGGCAATATGAATCCAGCACAGGAATGGCAGACTCTGCAACTAACAACAAAAACTGCTATTGAGTACACCAAAGTGAAACTGTAAATTATGGGTTCTTTGGAAAGATTTGTATATTTTAGCCGTGGAACACAGATGTTTCAAAAAAATTGGACCATTTTATATTTGTAGATTATTTAATAGTTGTGTTTTATAGCATCATTTATTGCACACTATTTCCCATAAGCCCTTGACCTTTGTGGGTTAAATATCATGGCTCAGCAAGAGATGACGGTCCATAGGTGAGTGGAGGGGGTCACAGTTAGATCACACATGTCTAGACTTACAGAAGCATAGAGAGAAGCAACCGCAGTGCAAATATCTAGACAGAAGATATAACATTTGAAAAAAATTAAACATCTACAACTTTAAAAAAAAAAAAAAAAAAGTAAAGTAAGAATCCCTGCTGCTGGGCATGTACTTTTTAATAAGAAGTGCAATTTCTTCTGTGCTCACAATGGTTTAATTTTTCTAAAATCAGTCATATTTCAATTCTTATTAGGAAGTTCTGTGGTGGTAGCTACTGAATTGGCTCTAAATGGAAGTGCTAACCATAAATACTATGAAAAATAACCTCTGGTTTCAGTAAAAATGCGACATAGGCTTACACTGCATGAGTGGTTTGAACTGTTAGTGTAAGCTGTGGCACGAAATCGTATTTCTCAATATTTGTCAGTATTCATTTAAAAAAAGCACACTGTCATGTTGCCAACACAAATAAAATGCTTTTAATAAATTATAATACATAATAGTCATGAATTTACTCATGTATTTCTAACCAGTGGGCTACCTCTAAGTAAGTAAATTGAGTCCTTGAATATCTGGCTTCTCACAGAAATCCCAACTTCACTGAAACCAATTAAGTCTCTCGGTGAGGTGGTGAGAGCAGAATATTGATGTAATGTACTGTGAAATGCTGAAGGGGCCATGGCAGCAGCGGTGGGACCTGTTTGTAACAAACAAGGAGCAAATGCAGCTCAATCCTCATAAAGTAAAAGAAAAAAGGTCTGTGAAGGTTTGTGAAGGTCACAGCGCATTCTGGCCGCTGAGAAATCAATTTCCTTTTGAGCTAAAGCGTCCCTTGTGTTTTATTGACCCATATCTTTCAAGTCGCCGACCTCATACTCTGGTCACCCCCAAGTGTCTCAGTACCCAAAAATGGGCCATTGAATGAGCGAGAGCAGTGTGAAGTCCATACATCCATACCTATTCCTGTACCTGATGGAACTGGATCACTCCCCGTTGCTATTAGAGTCAATGTAAATTTTGCATGTGCACGTTCACAGTAGGAGCTGCACGCCTGAGTGTTCCCCATGTGGAGTTCTTTTCCTTTTGTGTGTGGACGCCCATGTCTGTGTGCTTGTGCGCACGTGCGTGTGTGTGTGTGTGTGTGTTTGAGTGTCTCAGACTGCAGAATCTGTGCTTCGCTTTGAAGGACAGGGAAGGAGGGACGGCAAGCCAATCTGTTCCTGTGCAGATTAACTCTCTCATTCCAGACCTTTCTTTTCACCAAAACACCCACTATCTCCAGCGTCTGCCTCCCCATCCTTCATCACTCTCTCCAGTTCCTCCCTTATTGCTTCTGTATGCCTGCTGTCTCTCTCTTGCTCTCTGTCAATCAGGCTACCTGCATGGGCTGCTGTGTATTTGTGTGGGAGAGTGATGAATCTGTAGCAGCGGAGGCGGTGTAGATGTCCACCCCAGTTTTGACTGCGTAGCCACGACTTCGAAAGCTTTTTTATTCAGGAAGGGGCAGTGCTAGAAAACACACAAAAAAAAGAGAAGGCAGACTGAAACAGAGGCCACATGCTAAGAAAAGAGAAAGACATGGGCTGCTTTTGGCTCCGGTTGCTGTGAGAAAAGGTGCCCACTTTTCACTTCATTCACTGAGTGGAAGTGAAGTGGATGAGTGGATGCGGAAAGCATTGTTTCTTGTCCAATTAACCGAGCATTCAGCCGCTCTCTGTCTACTCTGTGAAAATGGAACATGAGGCTAAGAGAGAGAGAAAGTGAGACGATGGGAAAGGAGACAGAGAATGAGGACATGTGAAGGAATGAACAACACACCTTCATGACCCCTGGGAACGCCTTGCATCTCCACCTCTCAGCCCAGTCAGGATACAACAAGGAGAGAGAGAGAGAGAGAGAGAGAGAGAGAGAGAGAGAGAGAAAGCAGGCTGAAATATGAATAGAGCAACCTTGAGTGGAAGTGGTGGCGGTGGCAGATGAAGAGAGAAAAGAAAACCCTGTGGGGTTCTGCTACCTCTCCCACACATTCCTCTGTTTTAAGTTTTTGAGTCTGCCCTTCTGTAATTGAATTTGGTGCTGAATAAACTAAAAAAAAGAGGAATGTTGGGGGTATGTGTTGCAGATAGCGCAATATGCAGGGGGTGGTGTGGGGTTGGTGGAGAGGAGTTGAGAGTAGGTGCTGGGAAACAGCGAGGGTGCTAGCACTCTGCGTGCTTTCATTAGCACTCTAAATGCTAATGAATAAGTTCATAGCTTTGAAGATGCAGCTATGATAAATATGCATGGGTTATCCAACACAGCACATACAGTGGAAAAAAAAACCGGGTGGAAGAGGAAGGGAGTGAGACATACAGTAAAAATGGAGCGTCGGGAAAGGAAGAGCAGAAAAGAAAGACCTCTTTTTCCTCTCCTCTATTCTCCATTCCTTTCCTCGTTGTCCTGCTCTTCATTCCTTTTCTAATCTCTCCCCTGCTTTCCTCTCCTCCCCTCTAATGGGCCATCTTTGTTTTTTAAAGACCATATGCAAAGCAAACCGTCGCAATGGAAAATGCTTCAAGAAAACTAGTGAAATATGTATCACTGGTGTAATTGTCGCAAATAAGAGTTAGCGTGACTTTTCATATTGTTCCCGTCTGCCCTCCTCCCTGCAGGGACAGATGCAGAGTCAGTCATTAGTGTTAAGTCAAAAGACATTAAGCCAAGCTGCTTGTGGTGCAGTAATGACCCGGCGGTTTGAAGCGATGACAACAGCAACTAGGGACAAATCTCCGTGGAGAACGGTTTCATTTTCTTCCTCCCTGCAGGAAGGGAAAATGTGGTGTTTGGTCTGGGAAAGCACAGACAAACACATCATGTAAAGCGCTTTGGATAAAAGCACTATATAAATGCAACCATTTACCATTTACATCATACTCACACAGCCATTCAAGCTAATGCCTGTATAAAAGCAAAAAAAAAAGGAAAAGACTCCACATTATCATTAACAATATCTGCATTTCCTGCACGTTGGAGGCCTCTCATTTTATTTTTTACTGTGATGTTTGAACTGTGCAACACAAATTAAATAAAGGCATGTGTAATGCCAGTTAATTGACCATTACAGTATGCCGGTCGTTAACAGGTTAATGACTTCCATTAATACCTTGGCAAAAGTGACAGGTGGAACGGAGGAGCTTCTTCAATTTGATTTTCAATTAGTATGTATGAGTAGACCTGAGAGAGAGAAAGAGAGAGAGAGATGATATGAAGACACATTATAGGAGCAGAGCGGAGGTGACAAAGCTGTCTGATGACTTGGCTTAAAGAGGAAGTGACCACACTGATGATGGCCTCACCATCAATACAGAAAAGCAAAGACAAAAGAAAGGCAAGACGTGTTTAATTGTGTTTTGTCTAACTGTTTGTGAAAGTACTAAAAATGCGCTGAAATTAAGAAGGCATTAATATGGGATCTATAGCTAAAGTTAGCATTGCCTCAGTTTAGCTAAAAATGTTGCGTCTACCATCATTTATCACTCATTTAATGCACAACTTATGAATCAGGCAAGGTCACCGAAGATAAACACATCCACAATGTTGCAAAAAGGTGTGTGCAGGATTTGATTAAAACACCAGAAGAAAAATATACAGCTGTGACTCTTACATTCACTTTGGAAATCCTACGTTCAGTGCGGTGGGGCAGAAAGGCTGAATGGACAGGTCATAGAGCTATTTTTTCCATTCATTTTATTGCTTTACTGTTGTTCCTTTGCAATCACTCAACTATATATTTGATGGGATGAGACTCCTTACCATTGTAACCCAGGAAATGGAAAATAAGCTTCAAATATGATGTGAAAGGGTCATAATTTAACCTAACACCATGAAACTTTCCAAAATATTTTTAGTGCCGATACTTTGCCAAGCTTCTAATATGTGGTAACAATGCGGAAGGGTCAGTTTCAACCCAAAGCATGAAATTATCCTAAAGCTAACAAGAAAAGCACTCAGAGAGCACAGTACTCTTCCAAGGCTGCTCAGTCATTTTATCATGTCTGATGGCTGAAATCTTGAAAAAATTAGTGACACGAATAATGGCACCATAGAATGTGTTCATTTTTTTACAGACAGACCCACAAACAAAATGACCCTGTGCTGAACACAGGTGTGTATTCAATTGTGTATGTTATGTACGGATGCCGAATGACATGATCGAAATATACAGCGGGCGGTGGGAATTGATGGGACTCAGAAACACCCCAACAATGTAATGCTCCTTGTATCATTTTCGACGGATAAGCTCGCAGCGGTCAATTTGTAGTAGGATTGCAATCATGTGATCGTCAGCAGGCAGCTGACGTAGTGTTCACTTGTTGTCATAGTTACAGTGATGCTGTGACGCTATCTCGCAATGATACAGAAATCTTTAACAAATCCGTGGATCTAGACTGTAAGCCGCATCACTGCCAAAATGTAATAAGCTGGTAATAAATTTCTGACCTTCCCTGAAAATTTCATCCAAATTCATTAGTCCGTTTTTGACTAATGTTGCGAACAGACAGACAAACAGCTGGACAAACGTATGTCGATCGTCACATACCTCTGCCGTTCCTTGGTGGTATACACAGTTTTGGTGCTAAAACCTGTCAAAATAAAAAAACAAAACAAAAAAAACACAAAACAAAACAAAAATAACAGTGAGGAAAAATGAAATGTAAATCTAAGAATAATGGTCCAATATGCAACCCTTAGCTTAATGAAAACGAGAATGTTCAGTTTAAAGCTGAGTTGTACAGGAATGTAGTTTGTGTGAGACATGATTGAATAAATTAGATAATCACAGCTGAACGGCAGCAGAGATCCCAAATGTTTCCGTAATTGACCCTAAAATAACAGTACCTCATATCCAAACGTGTCAAAATAGGATCAGTTAAAATGACCCTCATGTATAAATTGTAGCACTGAGTGAAAGAACGTTATGTAGGAGCAGCAAACTCACATTTTCTTTTAATCTTCTGTGAAGAAAAAATATTGTTAAAATTTGCTATTTGTAAATTTGTAAGCATTTACAAAAACCATAAATGTGTCTTACAACCCAAACTTTGGGCACCACTGAGTTACAGTACACTGTGTTCCAAATTCTATTCAATAAAAGGCAGTGGCAAAGATTGCCTTTATTTGGCTTAAGCACTGACTTTTCCAATTATGTCCATTTTTATGTTTACCTAATAGGAGAAAATGCATGCATCAATTCTACCTAGTTCTTGTCCTTGCCTGTGCTTTGTCATTTTCCATTAATCTGAACCAGTGAGAGCATGAAAATAAATACAACAATCCAAAAATAAAGCTTTGGGGAACTCCACGTGTAGTTTCTGTGTCAACACAAAGTAATCCCTGCCCTGAAAAACAGAAACACTAGGGCATGAAGCCTCACCCACTTTTCTGGTCTGTCCTGGAACATATTGGAAACATCATGCAGATTTCAGAACATATGGTGCACAAAGCTGGATAGGTGGCTGCTGAAATATGATGATGGCAAGCATGAGAGCCAGAGAATCCAGGGAAGTTGGATAAAAGGTTTAAAAGTTGAGTGGAATTTGCATACGTAGGCAGTGGGTGCAAAATAAGACCCTTCATTTCAGCATAAATCCTATGGAATGTGTCATTTTGCCGGGCAAATACTCTGATGTCAAAAATGCAGCGCTTACTGTAACATATTCTATGTAAATGATAACAACACTGAAGCATCTACTTTTTCCCCCCCCGTGCATTGATACGGATGTTAATGACCAGCTATTTGTCTACTCACAGTTGACAGCATTAAAGCACATTACTCCTCCATCTGTACCGCTGCTCTCCGTGTTATGAATTATGCTGTTTAAATGGGTTCCCTCCTTTAGAAGAGTTCTGGGCAGGGTCTGTGGAGAGGCATCTAATGGCAGCTAAATGAATTCATGCCCAGATAAGGCGTAGGCTGCAAACACAGCAAAGCAACAACAGCTGTCAGAGATAGAGAGGAAAGCAGAGAGAGGGGAGCAACAGAAGAGAGGAGTGAGCGAAAAAGGGACCAGAGATGGAGGGAAGTACAAAGATGTAAAAACAAATGGAGTGTGTGAGCGGAAAATGAGAAAAAATCTGCGCTGCGCTATCCAGCCTCTCAACAAGTGAGGAGGTGTGTGGGAGAGAGCAGAACAGAGAGTGACATTAGTTGTGAGGAAATCTATCGATTGCCACAGCAGCCATTATTCTCCAAGTCAAGAGACTAAAGAAAATAAAGGAAGGGGGTGTGATGGATGGTATTTGATGTGATTTGGAATTTCTCCTCCTGGGGGCCATTGATTTGTATTGGCTGGTGTTCACATGGGGTCGTTAATATTCAGTTTTCTGCAGGGGGAAAAAAAAAACAAATGCATATTTTTCAATATGCCATCCATTTACCAATGGCCTTTAACACGGGCGCCAGAGCTGTTGTCACTGTCTGTTAAGCCTATTAGGAAGAAGGAGGAGAGCAAGGCGAAAATACACATGAAATCCATTCATTTCTTCCTGGAAAGATGTGTACTTTTCTAAACTGTGGCTGACACGCAGTCATGCTTTAGCGCAGAGCAAGCAAGAGATATGCTGAAGGGGGGAGAGAAAGGGAGGCAGAACATGCACCAACAAATAAGGAGGGGGTCTGGCAGCTCAGCGGTGAAAAGGAGGGGAGGGAAGCATTTATGTATGATGGATGAGAGGTGGAGAGGGTTGCAGACTGTCAGATGTTCCCTTTATCTCTTTCGCGTTTTTGATACGCAGAGTGAGGGAAGGCTGGAGGGTGGGAGGGCTGAAAAGTGAAGATGGAAGGCGACAATGGAAAAGGGTGGGGAGGTGAAGGAAAGGAGGAGGAGATGCTATCACATGTATTACCTGGCAGAATGTTGCCTGCACCTCTGCTCGTCTCTAATGAGGCCAGGAGGAACATTATGCAGATGAGCCTTAATGGAGCATGGACTACAGCCCCAATGCAGGGTCACCGATCACTACATCTCCTCCTTCGTCCTCTCGATCCCCCCCGCTCTTCCTCTGTCCGCCTCATCGTACAATTTGTGTGCGTCTTCACCTTCTCCCCCGTCTTCATTTAAATTTTCTCCCTTGCTTCCGAAACCACCCTCTAAAACACATCCTTGAGTTTGCCTCTCCAACCCATCCTCATCGTCTCGGGCTCCTTTTCAGAGGCTGTGCCATCGATCTCCACTTCAGACATGCAGCCTGATCAGACGATGAATAGGGACCCTCATGATGTAAAGATGAGATTCATTGCAGGAAGCGTGCTTTAAACAAGCATCTGATGAGGAAAGGAGAAGGAGACGGAGGAAAAACAAGCAAAGAAGAGAGGGAAATTAAAAACGGGGGGAGTCATGTGAGGATTTGGAGCATCTCAGATGGAATTTCGAGGGCCATTCCTGAATGATGGCTCATCAAGCTTCATTCTGCGCGCCATATCTAATTGCTTTTAGATCCGTTCCTATGGAAACTGCAGTTCTCTTTTAAGCTGCTGAGGGGGGATGTTTCATCACCTTTTCTCTTGGGGATTGGTGCCACCATTACATGTATGGTTTGGAAGAATGCTATACACTACAGAGGGATAAGCTCACTGGGCCTCAGAGGAAAAACATCACAAACCAGGAGAAGATATGTGAACAGAGAGTGAGATAAAAGGGTTGCATAGACATGGAAATATCGAATACATGTGTCGGCTGCATGAAACAATAGCAAAGAGGAAATAAAGAATGTATGTGCTGGCTAGTGTGTGCACAAACATGCATGCAGATGATATGAACAAACACTTTCGCACACAAAGACACAATTGTGAAGCAAATCCCCATTGGGTAACAAAGAGAATATTTCTTTCTCCAGCTGCTAGTAAACAGCACAATAACAATTTCCGTATGTATCTAGTGAGGAATCTTTCATCGGTCATATCTTGAAGCTACAAAATAACACTAATGCTGCAATAAAAGTGTTTGCCTGATTGCATGCTAAGTGATGATAGTCAGGGGTGTTATCAGCGGGTTTGTGAGAGGAGATGTTGCAGATACCTGTGCTACTAAATCTCTGAAAGCTTCAAGTACGAGCATTTTGTTGTTATGCGAACACCCCCTTAAGTGATGGATGAATGTCAACTGGTAATTTTGACTGATGGAAAAAAAAAACAATTTCTTTTCAAGGGAAGAAAACAGAACGGCACATTTATTCTTAACTAACATTTAACTTCCCAAAGTCTCAGAGTTGTTGCTTTTTCTTGCTTTACTGCTGGAATGTCAAATATTCTCCATTTTTGAGCATGTTATATACAGTAGACTCTTGCTCATCTTCAAAAGTGACAAATTCATATTGAATAATTCTGGCTTAATTATGATACCCCCCAAAAGCCCTGAAGCAATTTTTCTTGCTCAAATCAATGTGACTGCTGAGGTGTAAAATATCAGGATGGTAGGCAAATTACAGTAATGTACAATATTCAAAACTCATTAAAAAATATATTCAGTTTATCTTACACAAAATAACGAAACACTGCGTTAATTGTAATAGCTTCCCTGTTTTGTTCTGTTATGGTCTCAGCAGAGGTGAAGGGGATCCTCAGCGGTTTTTGAGTAAACAGTGATTGCATCTGTATCCTCTGTTTGCGGTGCCCCCGGCTTAAGATTCCCTTTCCATGAATTATGCATGGCTCTCTAAATCATTTGTTGTTAACAGAGAGTAATGAGGCTGATAGCTGGATTATGAATTTCTTAATGGGAGTGATCTCTATTTTTGTTGCCTCAGCACTTAGTTTAGTTTAGTCTAGCTTAACTGTGTCAACCGCTAGAAAGTGCCAGTCAAATATGGGAATTATAAATAACAGCGTGAAGGTAGTTCCACTCAGCGTTCAGCTAAACGATGAGATCCTGAACATCGTGTGTTGTGACTTGAAAAGCTCTTGAGGCGTTCTCACTTTCCTGGAAATTCCTCTGTTGATGCCCTATTTGCATGACTTCATCGACAGCGTCACAGAGGCAGAAGGCATTGCCTCGACGTTGCAGTCCTCCTTTCCACTGACCACTCAAGCCCTAGGGGGTCATTGGTCGCTGTACAGGAACGCTTAATTTGCTCCCAGTCTCCTTTATTCTTTCGTTAAGGAGCCATTGGGACTATGAGGGGGTGGGGTTGGGGGGGAACGCATGATAGCTTTCTAGCTTCAGTTCTCTGCCTCTTGGTATTCCCAGACACTATTATGTTTTCTCAAGAGAAAGTTGATGCTGTTTCACCGGAAATTCTGGAACGGTTACACTGATGCTGATTAGTTTAGTGATTTATTATTTAGCGATTCCCCACTGCCTTGCAATATTTGCACAAGTCTGTAAACACAGTGCTTCGGCAGGTAATGCCCTGCCTTTTCTTCCCTCGTGGACAGGTTAAAAGAATGAGTTTTAAAGATATACATGCTGAGTCAACTTCTCCATCTTCTCTATCATCATGCAGTGTTGATCGCTTTAGTACGTGGTTGCACACTGGCAGCATGACGCAATTGTTCGGCAGACTTTGATTGGACATATGAGGACACAATAAGTTCCTGATGACCACATCCCCCAGTAAGCACCAGTGACACTGACTGTTAGAGCGATCCCCAAGTACCATTAGGATTCTCACCATGTTAGAATTCATGGACATCTCCCTGATTGGAAAGGTTGGGTCATGTGTAGGGTCACATAGGTTAGATGATGGATACTTGAGTCCACCTCATTATCCAGCTATGAATACCTCATTTCAAGCAGATTGCTGAACCAGTATAACAATATACCTGAGGATTCAGGGCCAAACTGACACGGTATAAAAATATACTGTTGAGAACCAACAGCTCTGTCATAGTGGGGCATATCAATGAGCAGGACAGAATTTAAAATGGTAAATGGTTGTATTTATATAGCGCTTTTATCCAAAGCGCTTTACATGATACATCACATTCACCCATTCACACACTGATGGCGGAAGTTGCCATGCAAGGCGTTAACCACGACCCATCAGGAGCAATTAGGGGTTAGGTGTCTTGCTCAGGGACACCTCGACATGAGCACGACGGGCCAGGGGATCGAACGGCAACCCTCCCGTTGCGAGACGGCCACTCTACCCACTGAGCTATGCCGCATACCCAGGGGACAAATAAACGCTGCTCCCAGACATTGTGGATAGACTTTGGACGCTGTTAAGATTGATGTTCAGGTACCGTTAACATTTTAAAAACCAAGTGGTTGGGCTTAACTCTTTGACATTTCTACTGGGGAAAGGTCACTTGCAAACACTGATAATAATCAGCGTCTTCAGTGTGATTCTACTCACAAGATTCTACCCCCAAAATTTGCTCCATTCCAGAGAATTTTAATGTGTTCACCCTCTAAGGCACATATTGCTCATGCACTCTCTTTCAGCATACAGTAATGCATTATGCTCAAAGAAGCAAAAAAAGAAGAAGAGAAAAGCAAGGTGTTTCAAGAGACACCAGGTGTCTCTTGAAACACACAGCTGTGAATCCTCTCTTGCAGTCTTCCTTTTATGTGTTTTTCTATTTTTTACCCCTTTTTTCCTGCCTCTTTCTTGTCTCTCTTTCCATCTTTCTGTCCTTCTTTTGCCCTGTGTTAACCATTGGCAGCCAACTGTTTAGATAAGATGATGTTTAAATTCCCCCTGGTCCGTACCTAATCATGGCTCGTTGCCTTATCAAGGTCAAGACAGTGCTTAGCAACACTTACAGCATTTTATCGGCATATTATCCAAATGTGGAGGAAGACAGGGAAACAGGCCTGTGGGCCAGAATTCACTGGCAAAGCTTATTAAGCCCTGTACTGTTTTTGATGACAGGCTATGAGAAAGTTTAATGTTGCTTGTGCTGAAGCTCTTACCACACAGACCTGAGGATCATTAGAGTCTAATCTTTAGCTCCTAATCCCCCCGTTCTGGAATGGACTAGCCTTACTAGCTAACCTTGTAGCCATGTCTGCTTTCAAGCAAATCCTCAACCTTGACTTGGCTTCATCTGTTTTAACACGAGCCTATCCCAGGGCTTAGCCTTGCCCTGGACTTTAAACATCAAAAGCAACATTATTCCTCACTCCATCTTGTAGAGGGAAAAAAAATCTATTCTAATGTGTACAAGCACACAGTTCCTAGTGAGACACCAAATCATTTTACTAACCAGCTGTGTTTATCATTTCCCAGTACCTGTGGTTGATCTATGCATGAATCAGCTGAGAGTGTTTGATGCCATGGCTGTAATTACTGGTTTTACCGAGCCAATCAAGAGGGTAGTTAATATAATGGAAATTAAAAACAAAACTGTTTCTTTGATGTGTGTCTTCTCAGCCTGTCAGCAGGGAGTGAAGGTTAAAACCCAAATGTGTGTAGCCTTTAATAAGAGGCGATTTAAAAATAAAGTGCAGCATAACTCAAGGAAATATAACACCAATCAGTTCAGAAAGGATAACTACCTCATTACATTTTAAATAGCCACAGAGCCTTTACAGAAACACAACCCCAAGGATATTTATTCAATTGGAGGTCAGAGTCTGAGACTAAGGTGATTTTTGTGAAAGTTTTATGATCTTAACATGAAACAACTTGCATTGCTTTATTTTAACTTGCATCTGTTTAAGTCTGATCATCATCATCCAGTCACAATGACTTTAAGACTTACATTTACACGCTTAATACCTATTAGTTCATCTACTGTATTTCCCTGTCTTTCTGTGCCCATTAGCAGCCTCAGGCTCTGTCATCAGTATCAGCAGAATCCCTGATATTAATGTGACCTAAGCGTGGTGAGTCAGAGAATCCATGTCTGTGAAGTGTGAGGGTTGAGTCAGTCCAAATTGCCTGCTCCGGGTCACTGGATCTGGGAATTGGGAGCATGACTGAGAGTTACACAACACTATGACAGAAATTAAAGGAAGGAAACTGCACAAACAATGTATTTAGCAGCAATGTATTTAGGTTCAGTAAAGACTTTGGGGCACAAGGCCTGAAAAAAATAAAAGTAAGAAGACAAGCTAGTTGGATGGAGACAATGTGTACAGACAACTTAGCAGAAAACGCCATGTTTTTACTGAAATCAAAATCACTTCTTAGAGTCACTTTAATGCTGCCAGTTTGAATCAAGACTTGCTTCTTCTGTTGAAATGTTGCTCCTACTGTCCAACTAATTTTTCTTTTTATTCTGCATTTTTAATATGTGTAGGAAATCCAGTTTGTCATTCTGGTCATGCATTGATATTCTATTTGGTTTCACACTTCAATCTTGATTTTATAAGGATGTATATTATATCAAAATGAAGATATGAACAGTAAATATTTAAAACAGATGGACACAGCCACCGCAATGTCACCTATTGGTTTGTGGGTCACTGTTTAGATGTCTCAAATTTGGATGTTGTCATCTTGGTTGTTTGAGAGTGGATTTGATGAGCAAGGGCTGCAGAGCATACCCTGCTTTATTATCTATTTCATCATAAATGGGACCATCATTTATCAAACAAACATTATGCTGTATTGAAGGAGACTATAAGTTATCAACTGAGACCATGAACTCATTTGAAAATGTTTTTTGAGACAGCAAATTAAGGGAGAAGTTGGGTCATTTTCTAATAGATTTCAATAAAATCTGAGCTCTTTTGCAACCAGCGGAGTCGCCCTCTACTGGTCAATAGAAACAATGCAGCTTTAAATCACCACACTGGGTTCACTTTTCACCTGGAGGCTACATCCATCTTCTGGCTAAAACACTTTGAGAATTTTTTTCCACGTGTATTATATAAAATGGAAAGCACATGTGAGTGTCATGTAAATGTAATTTCACAGCTGCTTTTTATTGTATGTGTTTGGTTCGTCGACATGTAACAATAGTAGTCCTAAGCAGACACATAGCAGCGAAAACCCGGAATCCCTATTTATCTGTTTTTGTTATCCTGTTTTAACCAGAATATATTGTGTGCACAGTCCTCCAAACTGTAGTAAATATACATATGCCTACATATACTTCGGATTTTCCTGAAGTAATTAAAAAAATACATGACTTTGAGTTTTTGCCAAAAAAAACTAACAAAAAAAAAAAAACACCAGCAGCTTGGAGACCTGATGCTTTCTCGCTGTCTGTATTCTTTAAGTGCTCAGTGCATCATCATATGCATTACCCCTACAGTAATTATGTTAGACTTTAAATCACACACGCTGCCCATCCACTTAGCTCAGCTGCAGTGTTTTTGCAGCATTAATATGAGGCAACAGTGCTGGAGGTGCATACATCAATTAACATGGTGAGGACAGGTTCCAACATTTGCTGGTAAGTTCACAGGTTCAGCCAAACAGCGCTTATCTCCAGCTGGCAGCTGGATGTGGCAGGAATAACTCAATTTAACACCCATGGCTGTAGCGTGATAATAGCCACACTCTTGTCGCGATGGGAGACTTCTCACCTCTTTAACCATGTAGTTTCGCCTCTCTTTTGCAAGCTGTTGGCGATTAGCTGCTGGAGGTAAAATTCATATTGTCTGTCTTCACTCGTCCTTCATCCTTCCCCTCATCAATCATATCAGACTTAACATTTCCTCTGCTCTACTCTTCTTCTGGTCAAGACAATGAAGCTGAATTATTTCCATTTGAAGCCAAAAAGTTATTAGTCTGCCACTGTACTGCACACTTCGCTGCGGTGTCACACAGCCATAACTCAGTGTCATGCTGAGGCTCTAGACACCAGAGTTCTGGAGAGGTTTTCATTAAGCAACCACAATGCCACCCCTTCAGGAAGAAAGACAGCTTAGTGATTCACAGGCAGTCTTTTCGGCCAGACGAAAAGATGTCAGCTTGGTCACTCCCAGACATGAGGGCTCACCCACAAAATAGTAGGGAACTTAGAAAAGCTACAAGTTGGTATACATCTGCCAGCTTATCTCAAGGTTTTAGTGACAGGGTGTTACAGTGGCCATGCTTGGTGCTTCATGTCAATATTTGCTCCGGATCAAAATATCTCAACAAATAAAGGCTAGATTAGAAAAGTAAGGAGCATGGTGTCTTAGGGTTTTGGTGACTCCCTGACCTTGTAGCGAAATTGGAAAATATTTTCATCCATTTCTTTGGGATGAATCCTATAATCTAAGAATTGTGAATCTATGACACGTAAAGAATATCCCAGTCTCTGATGAAGCCGGATATAGCAGCTTTAAGTCTGTTTGGCTAAAGTTCTTGAAAAAAATAAGCACAATTGAATCAGCCGTTCTGTATGTGATCCACCTTGTAACAAAATGCAAGCAAAATGATCATCTGTCCTTCACAGGCTTTTGCTTTTAAATGAATACACAGGGTTAGTAATGCAACTGACTTGCAACCATTTCTCAAGCAGTGTACAAATCAATGACCCAATGGACCAGTCGCACTGACCCAGGATGCGTCTTGTTGTTTCAATGGCAGCTCTGAATGTACGGTATTTTCCTCTGCTCATTTATCATGTATGAACTGTGTAGCAATCTCCCTCTGATTTAAATGAACATCTGACAGTGCCAGAGCCGTCAGAATTAATGTATGCTTATTACTGATGATGTCAAAGCAAGAGATACACTTTTAAAAATAAATTAACCCCAAAAAAACCCAAAACAAAACGGGTGTCCTGTTTTCCATGTAACCCTAAGAGGGTCTGCTTACCTCTGCTGCTCTGCTTGGTGACCGGGAACGATGCAATATTAATTGGATAGTCTGAATATCCTCCTCTTCTTTCCCTCCCTGCAGCACTTTGTACATCTCCTTGACCCCGAAGCACACACAAACACAGACGGGGCCGATAATGACTGTGGCTGGTGATCCAATTCAATGACAATTAGGCGGCATAATGTGTTGCTGCCTTGTGCTGCTCCTGTGCTAACCATAAACAACTGTGCTTGCTAATACCTGACGGTGGGAGGACAGGGATTCACTTAAGTAATTCAGTTTAGTACAGCTATCCTGAAGAAGTAAGTCAATACAGGAGCTGTTCACTTCACTCTCTTGATGCTTTTGCCTGTGAGTCACAGCGAATTAAGTCGCCCAAGGAGCAGATGGTGGTTAATTTTACTGTATCAGACCACTAACCAAAACTTGCACCTCCAGTAACAAGTCTAAAACTGTGATTTTTTGTTTATACAATAGCAAATGAGCAACTTGATTACTAAATGAATGACGTGTATGATTTATTTTACCTCAAGCAATGCAGATATTCACAGATGAAAAGGACCTGAGGTTGACACTGAGCAGAAAATAAGAATGCTGCTCTTTTGCAAAGGCCTATCGGCAAAAATGCAATGATGTCAGATCACTAAAGCATCTTAAATTGTAGATTCCATGCTAAATCACTTGGTAAATTTGTACCAAAAGTTGCATACAGCCACCAGTGTACTTACAAAATCTCACACTCACATACAGTGTAATGGAAAAGGCAGGTGCAAGAGACTATTTCAAACTGCTGAACATCTGAATCAAGAAATCCAAGCAAACAAACACTGTTTCTCGCCCTCTGTGAGGCTGTACTTAGGCTCAGCTGCGCTTTAAGTGAAATTTTAATGTCAGTATGACAGCATGTTCACAGTAACAATGCTAACATGTTTAGTAGAAACTCTATAGTCTATTATACCAATAGATGAAAAACCGGGGGGAGCATTAAAGTTATTACGATTTATCATTCAGTGTCTCTACAAAATGTCATGGCAATCCATTCAGTATTGAAATTTCCTTGAATTCACAAATGTAAAGCAAGAAGACTGTGTTTACAGAAAACAGCAAATGGGCCAAGGTGGACTTAAGCATTTATAATAACTAATGGCACCCACTGGAGGGTGGCCAGCAAACACTTGCTGGCAAGGTAGCCAACAAACAATTATCATCATCCTTAATCCACATGATTACAAGTAGTTAATTTGTCTAAGAAGAACATGGAGCAAGGCCCAACTTTTGGACATAACCCAATGTGTTGTCAGTTCATTTATCTATGCCAAAATTCTGTTCAAGTTAGTTGTAAAGTCAGTGCCAGTCAACTCAAGACATTTTACATAGCAAAGTAGACAAACCCAACACATCAAAGATTGCTCTTTGATTGAGCTCATTGGTGACAATGGGATGAAAAACTCCAATTCAACAGGAAGACACCTATAGTCCTTAATCAGGATCAGAGAAAGAAACTACTGCATCTACCTTGACTGGCTGACAAAGGGAGACAGAAAAAGATAGCAGATAGAAATCAGACAAACAGTACACACAATAACAATTTAGACTGGGGAGGCTGATGAGGCCAGCAATCACAAAAGCCATATAGCTCTGGACTCAGAGTTATCTGCAGGAAGAACAAAACACAGTCTACAGAAGAGAGAGGACACAAAGTCAGTGACATGCAGTGGTGGTACATAGATGTATGGAGGGAGAAAGACTTGAGCTGAGAAGTGGAACTCAGTGCATCAAGGGAAGTCACCCTGCAGTATGTTTCTATGGTAGCAATGACTAAGGGGATGGTTCTGGGTTATCTGAGGAAGCCCTAACTATAAGCTTTATCAAAAAGGAAAGTTGAAAAGCCTAATCTTAAAAGTACAGAGGGTGTCCGCCTTCCAAATCCAAAGTGGGAGCTGGTTCCACAGGAGAGGAGCCTGATAGCTGAACGCTCTGCCTCCAGTTCTACTTTTGGAAGCCCTAGGGACCAAAAGTAAGCCTGAGCTCTGAGAACAAAGCACCCTATTGGGATATTATGGTACAATAAGGTCTTTAAGATGGGGCTTGGTCATTAAGAGCTTTGTATGTGAGAAGGATTGTAGCACTGAGCCAATGAAGAGAAGCTAATATGGTGGAAATATGATCTCTCTTGGTAGTTCCTGTTAGTATTCTTGCTGCTTCTACTGAATCACTTTCAAAGTAACATCCACAAACCCTAAATGGGTACATGTGACTGCCCTTGTGTCATTTCATTAATTATTTGATCATCTTCCTGCCACTTGTCTTCCACCTGGATTGACCTTAACTTGCCTGCATACAACCCTGGCAAAGTAAACCTAATGGTAATGGAAGCTGCATAACACCCTGGTGGTTGTTAGTGCTGGCTTTCCCCAGCTTTACTAAGCAGTCAATCCCACAAACCCTGCCACCTGAACTGGCCATCTGAAAGTTAGCCTACCTAAAAGCCTCCATTAGACGACTCTGAAGCGAGGCTGCAGCCAGGAAAGCACAGCTATGACTAATGCATTTTCAGGCACGACAGTGAACTTTGCAGCTGAATTTACACTGGGCCCCACATGTAAAATAAGGCAGGAAAAAGACAGACAGAACCAGCAACAGAGCAGACACCGACTGACTGAGGGGAGGGCTGAGCAGACAAAGATGTTCTACCGTGCTAGATCAAATTATTGAACTCCATTTGCAGTATTATCATTGTAGATTAAAATTTTTATGAGTGTGTGAAATTACCCATGAGCGTCTATTGCCATGCAGTACAATGAGGCATACAAGGCTCATTCCATGAATGGAGAAGCTGAGAATAAAGAGGCAGCTTTTTCACATTATCAGGTTTTGAGGAGTCAGGGCTCATGAGTCAGTTGCAGGTTAAGGAAGCAAAAACTCTAGCGGCCCTTTAAAAGACACTGGTCACAATACAGAAATATCCATCAAGGTCATCTCTTCAAATATAGAACAAGCTCAGACAGTTGCCACTTATGCTGAAGGAGTTCATTGTATGTTGTATGTCTTTGGCAATAAATCCAGTATCACTGAACACCTCTCTGTCCTGTATTTTTGCTGGGGGTCAAATGCAATTGTATAACAAACTTAAAACAGCTTAGACCAGCACTCCTGTTAATGAATGAAGACACGTTCACACAACTGTGCTTTCACTGATCTCTTTACTAGCACTCGTTCCTTGGAGAACATTGGCTAAAGAACATGTAATAATGTATTCCCAGTGGCTCTACTGGAGTGTTGCTGTGTAAAATTGCCAGACTTATCGTGATCACTGTTCCACAGCAGAGCTTCACAGAGGATGAGAGGATCATGAGCCAGAACAGAGTTTGGTGAGGGTTTTTTTTTATCTAGCACATGTGGAGGGATAGACTGCATCAGCAACCCCACTACACACTACAATGCTTCTTGATAATATTGTTGCTACATTAACAACATGGATAAAAGTGCATCCTTCTCCCACACAAGAGGCCCTATACACACAGACAGAAATATATCTGCCAGCCATCCGAGGCTTGTAAATACAAACAGCAACAACAAAAGTATACTTACTTAAAATGACAGCTCCTTTGCCAAAGACAAAACGAGAGCTTGGAGATGCATCATGAATTTCAATCTGCTGTCTGCAGTGTAAGGTTTGTCTTCTTGATTATGGTCAATGAAACTTCTATGCTAATGTCATGAGCAATGATGCACTAATCAGATCTGCTGCAGGGGCTGGCTGTGATAATTTGGTCCCAGTCTTATCTTTTTCAGTATTGTAAAGATCAACTTAAGCTAATATCGCGGCTTCAGCAGGCTGAGTCAGTCAAATAAAGTAGGTATCCTTATTGTATTGTTGTAGTCACACAGATTTAATACAGGTGTTTTGTTGTGGTGAGATGAAGAAATGTATTAACACACTCAATCTGTGTTTTACTTTACCTTCAACTAAACCCTTCCTTGGTACTAATCCAACAAGTCTTTTTTTTTTCTGTTATGCTTAAAGCTGCTGTGGGATCAACAATGGACTGAATGATGAAGTGTGTGAACCGGACAGAAGAACTGGTTTGATGCCAAGTTCCCAATCCCAATCCCAATGAACTGTGATTTTACATTTAACCAAAACTCAACCAACACCAAGGAAATGCTCAAAAGGAAAAAGATTTGACACAAGACCTATATGTGCACCCAGCCGGTCATAACTTTTAGTCTGGATCAGAATAGTCCACATTTTGTGATCTCATGTTTGACTATCCAGGATCAGGATTCAACTTCATTTTTTTTCAACCATTAACCATTTGGATCTGTGTTTTTCTAACTGCATTCAAACCAAGACAATCCAATACATCTCCATTTTAGGAGAATACTGAAGCTGCATCCTTCATTTAGCCCCGAGAACAACAACTGTGATTGGTGTAGAAAAAATACAAGCGAGATAAAGTGATAATGGGGTGCAGGCAGACCATTTTGTTCTGCAGACCGGGCTGACCAAGTGAAAATATCAGTGCTCTATATCGGATCACATATTACAATACAGACTGCTACCAATGCAATGAACGACGTTTTAGATGTGACAGAAAACTGCACAATAAAACAATACCAACATCTCCTTTCTTTTAACAGGCAGATCACTACTACTACTACAGATGAAGTGCAATATATATTTACAAAACAAATGCATTATTTGATCAATTTTAAAGTTTTAGTACATTTCATACCTGGAGTCCACCCTCAATCTAGCCTTCTGCTGCTATCAGCACCAAGCGAGAGGTTCTATCATGAAAACACCACTTTGGAACATACATTTGCACAGAAAGCTTGCTTGATCGCTGTTGAATGGTGCCAAGAGGCTTCTGTGGGTTTCAGGATCAAATTTGGAGGGAAAAAAAAGAGAGAGAGAGCGTAAGTAAACAGAGCACTGGTCAACAACAAAATCTCTTGGTTGTAAGATGCCTTTATTCCTGTGTGTTTTCCAGACACGCTCCATGACTGCTGTCACATGTGATTTATGATTCTTTGTGCCTCAACAAATCATGATCAATCACTATCAACACAATTATCGGCCATTGCTTTGCATTACATGTGGCTTTTACCCCCTTCAGGTTAAATTTATGTTTGCTTTTTCAAGGTATGGCGAACCATTCCATGCAAATCAGCATTAACAGCTCTGACTATATCTGAAAAGCAGCTGCATCCACCCCAAAAAGTGATATATTTAATTTGCATAGTGAGCCAGCTATGTGTTCAGAGGACTAGATACTAACCCGTTGTTGCTCCTGCTGTCAAGAAGAGGCAAGACTCCTTTGTTAAATGCCTCAGTGTTGACAAGTATTATGACCGTGAGCAGAATTGAAAAGCCAAGTAGACAGATTTCATTCAGCACACACTGATGACTCACAGCCTCAGCGAAGTGAATTCTGATGCCACACACTTGAAACAGTTCAAAGCTACTGCAAATATAACTACAACATCGCCTGCATGTATCCATTATCTACGAAAGGACCTTGGCATGGCACAAGACAAAACAGATGTTGTCAGCTTTGCAAATAGCTTATAGATAGTGGCAAACAAGCAGAGATACATCACTGGAGAAAAGACCCCGAGGCCAATAAATGACAATGAACCTGCACAAAAATAGCGAGGCAGCGGGGGACATTTGTTTTCTTGCTGGTTGGGATTTCAAAAAATAATAGTAAAAAAAAACAATAAACAATTATTTGTTCATGACTTATGGAATGACAGGAATAACTTCATTTCCTGCGGCTTTTGATCTGCAGATCAATATTTGATTAGAAGAAGTCTGAATCAGTGGACACACACGTACACGGTGTGGTGTGTAGCAAACAACAGAGGAGCCAGGAAGAGATGGATGAGCCGGCAGAGCAGCAAAACTCCTAAGGTCAAGACTGTAGATAACTCCACATCTTTTATTATCCGGTCTTTTTCTATTTCTCTCCATCTAAGTGACCCGTTTACACATTCCCTCTGGGCTTACAGTGTTTTCTCCAGGATCGAGCACCTCTTGTACACACATTTAACAAGGTGCATTGGACCAATTAACATACGGGTATAATCAGCATGATATATTGTGCCTAACCAGCTATGATAATAAGGTCTTTCATTAAGCCCTATAATACATTAATTAACAAATACTTTAATGACTTCACAAAACACATGGGAATGGTGAATTTAAACTCAGCATTGTAAAGCACTGAAAGCATTTTCAAGAAAGTAGTCTGATGTTCATTAAAATGCATATTTGTTCTTGACAGTGTGTAAAAAATAGATTGTGCAATAAGTACTAATTTTCCTAACTTCTAAAGAGCAACTTTCAGGTTATATTTTTCACTATATTTATACTTAATAATTCTTGTACAAGATCATTTGAGAGTGTAATGCACAGTATAATATGTTTTATGAGACTTAAATGCAGAAATATAGATGAAAATATAAAATATAAAGCACTGCCCTTAAAAAACCATCACATAAGGGAGTTGTTTCTGCCTCAGTGCTCTATGCATTAGTCAGCAGCAGTGTGTGAGTGACTATAATTTCAAAGTTGGTCTTTTTTGCTAAGTACTTTCCATTTCACACTTTCCCTCTTGCACAAACTCCAGCCAGTCAGGATATCCAGTGCACACTTTTCCAAACTATGAAACTAGCATTTATGCCTGGGGGCTTTTTGTGCAAGTGAAGAGACTTCATTGCAGTATCTGTGACCCAAAAAAAAAATATGGCTGTCAGTAGGATTATGTTCCCAGAGTTTGGATGGTATCCTGGATGGGATGTCTTAGACTAATAGCTGGTTTGGTTTCTTCAGTGCACACAGCCATTTCAGTTCCATCATCAGCAGAAGCTTCTGGTTTCAGCACCATCGAGAGCAATTCTCACAGATCTGTCAGATATTCCAGCTCAACAAAAATGCAAACTATGCCCTGTATGTCTTTTTTTTATGCTCGAAAACTTCTAAATAAGCCAACTCTCTCCCACCTCTCTCTCTTTGACTAATGTGTTACATTTAAACATAGTGTTGATTTATATTTGAAGAGTTCATTTGCAAAAACAGATAACTCCGTTCTGATAAATTTTCAGAAAACTTTTTTTATTGTTTACTTGCGATAAAATCAATCAAACTGAAATTGAGTGGATTTGACTCAGTAGAAAAATACATGACAAAATAGAGAAAAAATTATTAGTATTATTATTATTATTATGTCAAGTAAACAATAAAAAAATGAGTTTTCTGAAAACGGAGTTACCTGTTTTTGAAAATGAACTCTTCATTTGTCAAAGGGAGATGTGAGTGATACCAGCTGATCTTTGTGCATTACTGTTACAGTGAGTGTCACTATTCCAGTATAAAGAGCCAATTTTAGTGTCACAATTTATTGCTTTTATTTATCTGTGATAAATTTAATGGTACTGTGCAGTAACACAGTACTACGTAAAGTTACCAAACATCAGACACTTAATACAACATTTGCACTGATATCCATTGGTTCACACACCAAAAAGTCAGTCCACTAATAACTGTTTTTTCTAGTCCTTGTCTGCCCCTGGTCTCTGGAAAATCACTAAGCTGTAGTCCATCTGTCCTTATGAGTATACATTTTTCACTTTTTCAGTGTCAGAACTACTGTTGGAAACCATTGTTGTTATTGTGAAACTGGACTCAGCTGTTCTCCCATTTGTACAACCAAGCTGTGTTTTTTTAACTACTCTAAATGTTATTGGGTCCATAGGTCACCAACCCCCAAGTTGTTCTTTAGGAACAAAATCTGCTCCAGTTATTCACAAATCACAAAGATGCTGCTCCAAGCACACAGACAAAATCCCAGCTGGATAACAAGTTACTAAGTTTGAGCCTGCAATGCTAATATCCACACGCTAACATGCTCATAGGGCAATTTAACACCGTAATCATTATTTAATGTGTTAGTATGCTAACACCTGCTAATTAGTCATAAACACAGAGTGCAGCTGAGACCAACAAGGATGTTATTAGTTTTTCCCCTTGTTAAGTCATAAAAACAAGTTAAAATGATGACTTTATCATGCACAGGAGATAAAAAAAATCAAGAGATTGCCAAAGTTACATGTAAATATACTAGATTTAATGTCAATCTATGCGAAAAATGCCAACATATTTAACTAAAAACAACAAATACCAAACTAATGGTGGCATCAAAGTAGTCAGATCTTCAAGGTTAGTAGGATTCAGCCTCTGGAGACTATCTGCACAAAATGTCACAATGCATCAAATAGTTATTTCATTCTGAGACAAAAGTGTTGGATGGATCAAACAACTGACAGAGCAACATAGTCCCTATATGCATTCTATACTTTACTGACAGAGTGACTTCAAAGCCCTGTTATATTCATAATGGTTTGATATCTGTTTTCTTTAGACATATATTCTCCGCAGCAGCCACATGTCAACCACTCTCACACACAAAAACCAAGACACTATGTCTAAGTGATTCTCCACAAGATGCCAGGCTGAGCTGAGTCCTCTTTGCTAATGCATACCGTGCTCTCCCCGACACCGCTGATCATGGATGACTGGCCGGTTGACTTAACGCTCAACCCAAAGCCCCATGTTGGGATTGAACACGCTGGCTGGTAACAAAGACAGGCACCACCTGAAGACATGGCCCTGCATCAGCATGGCAGCCGTTTGTGTACCATTGTCACTCCTTCCTCCAAAGTTCAGAAAGACACTGAGCTGGGGGGGAGGGGGAGAGAAACAGTGTGGGCTGATGGAGCAAGGATAAAGGTAGGATGGATAGATGCTGCTGCCAGGACCTGTCAGTGGTGACAAATGGATGTTGCAAAGATGAAGCAAGTAAGACATTAGAGAACAGTGATGTGGTGAATCACTGCTATGAGTGTGTGTGTGCGTTTTATATGTGCCTGTCTGTGTGCTTTAGTGACTGTGTGGGCGAACGTGAATGAAAGACAGAGTGTGTGTTTGTGTGTGCATGTTGAGGTGTGTCCCCAGCTGCAAGGTGCCAACCCTGACAGCGGCCCTCCAAGATGGGAGAGCGTTGGAAATTGATTTAGGTGCTGTCTGAGGGTGACAGAGATGAATCTGTGTGTCTGATTACAGGAGAAAAATAGCAAACACCATGAGATAGAAATGGCAGAACAAAAAGCACCGGAGAGGAAGGGTAGCAGCAAGGTAGGGACAAAGAAAGGCAGCAGAGAAAGAAAGGAACAAAAAACACAATTCATCAGATATGTATTAGCAAATTATAAAGAAAGGAGAAGCTATCAGCACAGTAAAGAGATTTTCTTCATCAATAAGAAGGTAAAACTTGATTTACATTGACAGCTTTAATGTATGTGATCAGGCCACACTGTGCTTTAATGATAGTCCCCATTGTCGCTTTTTTACTTTGATTGACAAAGGATCCTACATGGCATTAACTGGAGCCACGTCCTACTAAATTCTACTACTCTTTTTTCTCCACTCAAGAGGACACTACTACAGTGCGATCGCTTTCTTCATACTCTTTCACTTAATATGATAAAAAGTGGGGATTATAGAGAGCAGAAGTGTTTGCAGTAGATACGACCCTGTTTTTAGTGAGAAAGAGAATACTACTTCAGCTTTCTTATTGTTACAGTCAGTATCTGACTCTAACAGACTCTACTTGCATCAGAGATTTGTAAGAGAAACCACAAGCACCTAACTTCAGTTCTTGTTCTCCCAATATTCATCATAGCTACCGTACACTAATTAACCACTAATTAATTTAACTAATTAACCACAACGTTAAGACCACTTCAGTTCAGTTCAGAATCATAGGTATGGTGTCAACTCAAAGTAAAAGTCCTGTCAAGGCCCTTAAATAAAGCAAATATCTCCAAACATTATGACAAAATATTAGAGAGAAGCCCAGCAAATTAAAAGGATTCCATTTTATCAAATTCTTTTGTGACAGTGGGAAGAAAAAAAGACTCCCTTTTAACAGATAGAAACATTCAGCAGAACCAGGCTCAGGGAGAGTGGTTGTCTGCCTCAACCAGGCGGGGTGAGGGTAAACGGGAGAGAAAAAAGGATAGCGAGAATATATTTGACAAACAAAGTAAAGGAGAACAATAAACACAGGGCAGAATAGTGAAACCAATAGTAGCAGATAAGAAAGCGTTTGCCAAATATCATGCAGGTTCCTCTTGTGCCGCCAAAACAGCTCTGAGCTGTTGAGGCAACCTGGCGATGCCCTTTGGTGTCTGGCACCAGGAAATTGGCTGCAGATTTGTCAGTGGGTTGTAATGTGGGGACTCTGCAGGTCGAGCTTGCTACAGTGCATCCCATTGGTGCTCAATCAAGTTGGGATCTCGTAAGGCTGTGGGCCAAGTCAATGCCTTTGACTCTTTGTTAAATTCCTTGAGCCATTCTAGAGTGGATTCTGTGGTGTGTCAGAACACATTTTCCTGCTGGGGGAGGTTACTGCTGGAAGTGCTGTTGCCATGTAGGGATACATTTGATTTGAAACAATGTTTAAGTGAGTGGTACATGTCAATGTCCATATGAATGCCAGGACCTAAAGTTGACATAATGTTGCATTGCTACAAGACTATCATGTTTCTCACTTCTCCAGTCGGTAGTTTTTATATTGTGACCAATCAATGGGATTCTTGTATTTACGTTATATGGCAGTAACTGTAAAACTCTGTTACTTCAGCATTGGCAAATAGCTTATCTGCTTTCTTAAGGCAATTTTGATTCACATTAGCTTGGTTTCTCTGTGTTTATTTGTCTGACTTGTCTTCTAACCAAAAGAAATTAAATGTGACTGGTACCCCATGCTGTTGTGTTTACATTTTTCATATTCTAAGTTAGTTTGCTAATGCCACCCACTGGTAACCTAAATTCAAAAATGAGCTGTTTTAGTAGGCCATTGTCTGAAGCATACGGTTTGAGTCACCAGAACAATCATTAGCATTAGCTAGGTTTTCATTGTTAATGAGCACCACTGAATTGTCAGCTGGCTGCTTAAAACACAGTGAACTGTTTTCTGTTTTTACAAATAAATGCTGACAATGTGGCATGTTTAACAGTGTTCATGAGGGCAATTACATTTAATTTGCTTTTCATCAAGAAATAATGATATTTTTCAAGTAATCTACCCACCTTCATGTGCTTTACACATACAGGTTCTCTTTTTCTTTCTCTTTTCCAACTTTCTCTCTGTTTTAAACTTCACAGATTATTTAAAAAACTCATTTTCCATCTAGCATCTTATCTGGCAAGCCAGAAAGTCGGCAGATGCTGCATCGTCCTCCCCACAAATAAGCATATGGCTCTATTCAGAGAAGTGCACTTGTATGAATATTAATACAGTTCCATCCTGGAAGAAGCCCGCTCACAAGAGGTCTGTTTAACTTGAGCGAATACTGATGACATGCATTAAAATGATTTATCCCATAACTTAGGGTTCTAAGGAAGTGAAATGAAAGATGCCCCCCTTCTTTAATGCTATCACACTGTTACCTCTGACAGGCAATTTCAGCCATCTGATTATACTTTTATTGCAATGTCCTGTTAGTTTGTCAATATTCTCTCCACCCTCTTTTATCCTGTTCCCTCACCATCACTTACTCTTGCTCTTCTTCACTCTGTCTCATTCTCTCTCGAATCTAATGCCCTTTAAAGTGGATTTGCTGTTAAGTTCACAGCTTACAGTAAATCATATTAGGATCTTGACTGATTTATAAGATGATGTATCTTCCTTTTTAATAACCCCATAATCCTCTTTATAACTATTTGATGACAGCAAAAATCTCCCTCTGTTACTAAAGAATGTATGGCTTCTGAATATACATTAACATGTATAAAACAAATGGCTTTAATCTTATAGAGAAATTCAAAAGTTTATTTTTATATCCACTAACTGATTAAACTTCCACTCTCCCATTCCTACTTGTAAAGCACCCAAAATAAAACATGCAACCATTACAAAGTTAAGATTTACTTCCAGACATGCCCCCAATGAGGAAAAATGCAACAACTTATTTTTATTTCATAGGGTCACGGAGGTGGCTTTTTTTGTGTTTGTTTCAGGAGCTGTGTCTCACTTTGCCACACTTATCATGTTGCTCACACACGCATGAAGAATCTCCTTGCTCGGTTCTGCGGTCAGCCCGGCCAAGGGAGCATCTCTTTCCTTCCTTAGCCTCAGGCAACCCATCTGGGAACACTTCTGTCGGCCCTGGGGTCCGCTTGGATCAGCCAGAACTTCTCCACCACATGCATACTGAGAGTTAGCCAAGGTGGGCACTTCACATGTCTTAAAACCGTCTGCACCACATGTTCTTTATACATGTGCATACTAAATTGGAATCCCAGTTTTAGCGTGTATTCATGTCCTTTATTTGGGATAATTCACTGCAATGATCATTTATGTTTTATCTAAATGTACATAAATGTTGACATTAAAATGCCTCAATGCAAGATAGAAATTCCTGCTTGTATCATTACTAATACTGGTCTGATTTTCTTATAGGGAAGAGAGAAAAAGATGGATGAGGTCTGAGAGTGAATTCATTTTCCATAGACAAAGGCATGGTCATGACCTTTACTGACCTTTAAATCTGTTTGCAGCAATGGATCAAAGCTGTAGGCTGATCTGTGCGAAGCCCAGCTGTTTATTACCTGTAGCACATCTGCACTTTGACAAAGTCACATTCCCCTCCTGAGACGAGCCAAGAAAGGTGGGACAAACACAAGTCATCACATGCAAACTAGCCCACATGAAAACCCTGCAGAGGAAGGCTCCATAATTGCATGTAAGGCTTGCTGCAATGGGCTCCACATCGGTATTAGCACAGCTTCGACAAGTGTGACAAATACATTAAAAGTGTCATCCACCAAATAATACAGCATCCACGGATGTAGCCTGCAGGCATTCATTTATATCAAGAAGTGTCAGCGACTTGTGAAAAGGACCATACATTAAGGTCAAAGCTTCCCTGAACACAAATACCATGACCCAAAAAACTGTGCGAGGAACTGCTAATCCAAGCTGATGACTGGAGAAATGACATAAAGATCGGCGCTGCTCAAGGCTCACGTTATTTTCATGAACATGAAGGATGAGCGTTACATTTTTTCCTTGTTCCACTTTATCAAATCAAAGTGCTCTGAGTTTCATGGAGGCACATTTGATTATCTTTTAAGAAGCCATCAATAGATAACAAGATGCCACTTAAATAGGAAAAGATGAAGAAAAACAACAAAGAGGAAGATATAAGTGCATCAAGACGTAATGTCACACAAAAATAGAGGAGCTCCAACGTGTGTCTGCTCATTTCATTAATGGTTGCATGACTTGCAGAGAAAACTACTGTGAGAGGGCGAGTTACAGAGTGAGAGTGGGTTCTGTGACGTAGCTGAGCTATAAATACAATCTTCCAAATGCCATATTGACATTTAGGTACTGATTTATCTGAGACTCGGGCTGTGGTTTATGAGGCCTTCACCACTGTTCGCAGGCAGATGCGATGTTATCGAACCCTCCCTCCGCCAGTGTTGTGAGAGTGTACAATGTAATGGGCACAAATTGTTTCTTTTTTGAATCCCACAATGGAAGGGTTGATGCCATAATAGTCTATTCAATATCTCCAACAGTCATAATGATGGCAGTCTTATTGCAAAGGGGAGGAGCTATTTAGAGCACCCCTGGTTCATTTTCTGCACAGATAATAGGAGGTGACTGGCAGCTAGAGTGGATGGACACAAATAGCTCCTGGTTGAATCACGAGTATAAAGGATGAGCATCAGAATCGGAAGATATTTGGTTCTTAGATTAGCACAGTGGCACAAGCTTCTAGACATGATTGTGCAGGAAGAACTGCAGCATCCAGGGTGCATTTAGATAAGAAACCATCTAGACAACAACAAATTAAAATGCACCATTAATGGCAAATAAAAAATGAAATAGATTACCAACAATATAATCTGCTTTTAATCAATTTTACCTTTGGTCTCTAGCTCAAGTTGGGGTAAATTTGGAATCAAAAGTGCATCATTTTGGGTCCAACCGTAACAAAAAAGCACAAATTAAATTCATCACAGCAAAAATGGCCATAGCTTGTGGGCATCACAGGGTTTCTATTTTGAGAAACAATTAACATAATATTAAAAGAAACATCTGAAACGACAAGTGAAGATGGGGAAAAAATAGTTTTTTCAAAACAGAGTTCAGAAACAGCCATATCTGATTAGCAGGGTATAATCTTGTTGAGCAGACTGCAGTGTGTGCAGAAATGAAACATGGTAGCATTTATTTCCTTTTATTTTATAATAATTAAAGAGACTTGGTTAACCCTGATACAGCCAATACATTTGACATACAAGGACTACCGATGAGGGTTCCCAAGGATCCCAAGAAAAAAGCATTGTGCAAAACAACTATCATAGCAAAATATGTCCTTATGTGTTTATAATGCCATTATTATGCAACTAGTGTCATTTGAAAAAGCAATATTGCTATCCATTTTAAATCCATCTTTTTGCTAATTATATAAAACAAGTCGAACAAAGATACTTTTCTTGTAATTTTTATCCCAAGTAGAATCCACATTTGTGCTCAAAAGCTTGTTTACCATCCTTTGATTCCAGCATCATTTAGTCCTCAGTCATGTCAAGTAAACATTGTCAGGCAGTGTCATACTTATATGTTTGAAAAATTCAGCATAATCCGATATGTTAAGTCTTGATCTGCTTGCCATTGTTGCATATAAAACAGAACAACCCGGTCTCACGGGGATTCGTGAAACTGTGACGTAAGTTTTTGGAAACAGCTCCAATGTCATCTAAAACTATATCACAGAGACATATTGCAGATTTATGACAGCCATTCACATCTCGGAGCTCTGAGAAACAGAGCAAATTTCCTCAAATCTTTCTCCTTGCATAACCATCCTTCTCACCCCCTCCGTCTGCAGTCTCAGAGATGGTTACAGTTCTGCTTTTCCCCTCACTCAGATCCTCATCACGTTCTGGCTGCACGTTTTGGGTTTATCTTGTATAATAGAATATAAACACTTAATTTCAACGCACAATAGATTTTACCATGCATCGTATCTCTGACTTTAAACATCATCATATTTTAAAAAGAGCAGCATTAAGATTGTTCCCTATCTGAGATTCCCCAATAATGTGATACCTGAAATTAGGATCCATGGGGCATGTGAGTTCAATAGATAGCTCCATCTAATGAAAAAAACTAAACAGGTGGAATTTGCTTTTTACCGTCCCCATTGCTCACATACATTTTTCAAGAGCACTAATTGAATAAAAATATGAAGTTATTAGAAACAAAATAAACAACAGGTCATGAAAATGTGTAAAGATAGAATGAAGCACCTGTGAGATATGAGAAAGGATGAGGCTGAATGTCACAATGTTCCACCACGTTTCTGTTTTCCACAGTAATGGCACAAAAGGCTCACAGATACTAAGCTTTTTAGAACTATCCACTATCTCAGAAGCAGCTGAAATAGGTAAAACTGGGAGCTACACCACAATCTCACAGGATGTTCGCAACATCCATGAGAGTTCTGTGCTTCTCTGTTCAGAAAAATGAAGGATGTTGCTTAAAGGAAACATTCAACTGAGAATACAGACGGAGGAGAAGCACTTCCAGCACCAGCAGCCCTCTACATCACAGCTTTATCACAGAAACCCATGATATGAAAGATGACTCTCATCTGCACCCTTTTAACAGTCATACGGCTCTATTTGCTTGAATGCAGTAACTCAGATTTAATCATCACCATTACTGAAACCATAACCTAATTCACATTGAAACATGATTCTTTGCTTGGTATGAAATCCATCTTTGTAATGGGTCATGGCTGAAACGGAGAAACACTCTTCCACAGTGCAGAGCCTCTATGTGCAATATGATTGTAACTTCCTGAATTCTTTACATTTCTCTGGACTTGATAACCATTGTCAGCAGTGCCCCAGACCTTTTTAACTGAGAGAAGTTTGCATTTACCGCCTCGAGTCCCAACTGCTGCGGTTCACACAGTGCTTACTCTCTCATCCCTCTCTCCTTGGCTTGTCTTCATTATGCTGCCAAGAAGCATATGGCTATGTGCTGACATAGTAATTATATACATATCCACCCCCCATCCTTCATTTTCACTCGCTGCTCTTTTGTATGTGTTGACTTGTATGTAATCCAACAGGGAAAGTGTTTATGCTGCAAGTCCGTGTCAAAAACAATCAGACAATTTGAGAAATACACAGCTCCAGGAATGGCTGAACACAATCAGAGCTAATATGTGCTACCAAGCATTCACCTTTTGCTAATTACAAGCAAGCATAAGCAAATCTTGAATTCTAAAGCTGAATGCCCAAAGGTAAAAAGACAGCACACACTGAGCTTCAGGGTAAAGCCGGCTAATCTCAATTTCACCAATTTATTCTGGTCGTGTCAAAAAAACAACAACATGCCAACGTTTCGGCCCAGTGGCCCTCATCAAGACATGAAAGAAAGCGGAGGTTGTGTCATTTATATACAGGAGTTGGCAGGTGATTGGCTTGGAGGGTCACATGGTAATTGACTTCTTAAAGTCTCATGTTGCAGGCATGGCTCTTAGCACATTTGCATTTCACTGGACTTGAACTCCAGCCAGAAGGGGCAATCTAGCACAACCAGTCTTTCAGAGGGAGACGTGGTGGATTGCAGCACTAAATACAAATGACACCTGCCAGACTGAATGATCATTTTAGCTTGAAATGCTTCCTCTGAAAAAAGTTTCAACTGTAGAAATATGAAGGTATATCACAGAAACTACAGCTTCAGTCTGAATTGCATCTGCACTAGCTGGAAGTGATGTGAAAAGTCAGCTGTCGAGGCAGACGCTAGAGGAAGAGGAAGATATAGAAAGACGACGATTTAATAAAATGTTATCAGACCAATACATCAGTTTAAAGGTGGTCCATGAGAGCTTTAATTACGGAACGGTAGTCTATTACTACATAATAATAATTCTGTGTAGACAATCTTTGATCTCTGTTCATTATTCAGCCTCCACTTTGCATGAAGTACCACGTTGATCAGAAGTGTATCCATTTATATATAAATCAGCAGAGCAGAGCTGTCCATGTAAAAGTACATATACAATTGAAAATGGTAATAGTTAATAGGAAATGCACGATTATGGCTTTCATTATTGATTTGAACTGCCACAACTGAAACTTCTGTACAGATAATATTTTAGGAATCCTCACATTTGGCTTTCCAGGAGTTTTGCTGTTGCTAAACAAAAAAAAGTACACCAGTCCAATTTTAAAATATAATAGAGTAGAACTGTGATATGTCATAAAATGCATTTAGCCAATCAACATACAACATGTCAACAAGTTAAATAAAATTATTTCTACAATTTAAAAAAATTACAATTGCTGATTCAACATTCAAACCAATCAGCTGATAATAGTTTCCCATCATGTCCTCAAAGCGCTCACTTGGTGGACAGTAATTGCAGCACCCTTCTCCACAAACTGAGGTCATGTTGGTCTCACGATCTTATCTTTGTCTGTCTCATCAAGATGTCCAAAAAGGTTGAGATAGAACTTAACCTGCCACAACTGGACCCTTGAGCAAAGAAGTTAATGATGTCTAACAAATTAGGACATGTGAATACTGAATTTTGTTGTACACTGTGCAATGACGATGAAGTTGAATCATATCCAACAGAAATCTAAGTAACATGCATGTTGCAGCAACCAGTGGTTATCGTCTCTGCAAAGATCTGGCCCACCTCGAATTAACCCTAATGTTAGTACGGTATGTTGTTTATATAGCTTGGGTTTTGCACCACAAACAAGCATACTAGGAAGACACATACTGTAAAAATCTCATGATAAATCTGAATTGTCAGTAGATTTTTGTTTTCTTCTAACCAGTCTCTAGCTAGCAAAGTTTAATTTACTAGGGTCAACAGTGATAATAAGATGCAAACATAATAAAAAATTTTTTTTTGAGGGCACATCTTCAGCTTTTTGCAAAGGAATAACAATCCAGACAAGCTGCGTTACATGTTGACATCAAGGCATTGAATAAGCAGAGATTTTGTTGCAGTTGATCCATCCAGAAGGTGGTGAATTATTCACTGTTTGGTTGGCAGGAAGCCTGGGTGGCGATGAAAGTCCTGGCTTCCACCCCAGGAGGGCTGAGGGCTGGGAGGGAAACAGCTTGCGGACCCTGCCCTCCACCATTCGGAGCAGCGAGCTAGCTTAGCTAGTGGTCTAACAGCGGCTTGTTCATTAACAGCCCCTTGCTGGGTGACAACATGCGGTTAGTGTCAATTAGACAGTAGTGGTAGAACAGGTGGGACCGCGACTGCTGGGAGGAGAAGAATCATTAGGGTGAGAGATGAATGCCAGGAAGTACAGAAGCTACATCTGAAGCTACAGTCACTGATGAAACGAGCTGTAGACATTGGCTGAGGCTCTGTCATTGAACTCGGAGTGGTTAAGCCAAGTCATTTCGGGCATCGCTGCCAATATAGGATTCATTGTAAAACAGTTTCAAATCAAAATGTTTCTTTATCCTGTAATCTTATGAAACCAAACACAGTGGAATACTGCGTTTTTTTCAATGAAAATTCTCATTCCTTTTCATGACAGCCTCAGTTTTCTTGAGGACGTTCCAGATAAGGCTTGGGAGATTCAGGTTGATTTTGCTTCACACCTGAAATTACGTCTGTGTCCTCAATCTGACTCAATGTTTAGTGCCTATTATTTGGTAAAGTAAAGCACTCACAGATCAAGTCTTAAACCTCCTAAACTGCTCACAGAATTATCTCAGCCGCCCCTGGTTACAATCACGTTAATGGCCAGAGCAGCGGACACTGTTGTGAAGAAATGCTAAACGTTTTAGGCTTTAAGCTAACGTTAACTACATGTATTAAAACTGATACTATTTTTCTCCTCGCTGCAAAGTATGATTGATGTTACAGCAAGTTAATGCACCACGATCTCCAATTTCTTTCCATCTGTTTCCCCATGAGAGCAACGTGAGGAGGTGCATTGCTTCAGGATTGCTCCCTCTGGCAGCATAATCTTAATAATATCCTGCAGTGTTTTTATGTGCCAATATTTAGTTTAGCGAGAAGAATATCTGCTGTGTTTTTCTTCATGTGTGTGACACCAAAACTAAACTCATCTAAGCTGCAAATCAGCTTTCTAAAATGCATAACCTTCGGCTTTGCTTTGTCACTGGTGGCGCATATAGCAGCATGATTCAAGAAGTGATTGGATGCTGCAAAACACATCTAATGTCACACCCTCTGCCAGCTGCCCTGCTGGTAGGCAGAAAATAAGCTATTCTTAGCTGTACAAGCACTCTTGTATGCATGTGCTGATGTTGACTTTGGAGGAAGCCAGTTTTAAACCAACGAGACCTCCATACCAAGAGATGTGAACAAATGCACATTATATTTGTCGTTAAGGTTGTACTTGTCAGCATCATTTAGAACTGTTGCAAGATTCAAATTTCAAATAACTTAACTTGCCCGTGAATACTTGCTATTGTTAAGCATTCAAACGTCTTAAAAACATCTCATGCCATCTCCTGATGTCTTCGTATCCGTTGTTTCTCTCCAGTTCTTTACCATTCACGTAAAACACGTCATCAGTGGATGGAAACTGGCCTTATTATACAGGTGACAACAAGAAATAATAATAATTAACTGGTGCACTTTAACTGGCCTACACTTTCCCAACACTGTCTTTTTATAGTGGCTTTGGGCGAACACTATGTAAATAAGTATGTAAATGTAACTTGGATGTGCATGTTCAGGGACCCAACAACAGCTGGATGAACAAAGAGTGTTTCGGTGCTGACAGCCGTTTCCCACAAATGCTGTCGAGCAGTTTACCTATTTATACCCTCCCTCTTATATAAGGTCTCCTCAACATCTGTGTTTGTGGCTTCATGTGAATGTGAATGACTCTCCTGTGAAGTGTGGGCAGGGAAAAGGGAAAGCTGTTTCCACTCTGCAATTACAGTACATGGCTGCAGCAAAAAGTGTGCATTGATCTAGAAATGATTCCTACTAAGAAGCATTTATCTTTGTGTGAAGGCAGTACTGCACCCAAAACATCTGAATCAGACTTCACCACCCGTTGGCTTGAAAAGTGGAAAAGTTTACTGTTTCCATCTGTGAGGCAAAACAACTGCTTTGCTGTTAGCTTGAATTCAATTCAGTTATAAAGATTCCAAGCGTGATTCATCTTTACAATGGGAAGAATTGGTAATAAAACCTCCACAGAAATGTTTCAAACTACTGCTGCGGCATAATCCATTTTTCCACAACCCATCCTTATGCTCACTATGCTACAAACAATCAAAGCGCTGCCAAAATATGTCTAAATACACTGATTCTGCATCGTGCTATCGCAATCCTGGATGCTTTGAAGCGTTTTGGTAACTCTTTGGAACATATGGAGCATACAGATGGACAGCAGAAAGCGGATTATATTGCAGACGGCGTTTGAGAATTTTCTATGAAAGTATTTTTTTATAACTGTGATGGTTGTCAGCACTGTTATCCATGTAAGATGTCACTGATTTCCCCCCCAAAAATCATACTTGTCGTGCAAAACTTGTCAAGCACTTGCTGGCACATAATCAGCAAGTGCAATCTGAAATCTGAGCTACTTTCTAAATTCAGGTAAGATTAAAGCAATCAGTATCTATAAAAGAAATCGGAAAGCGTGTATTTTCATGTGATAATCTGCAACAATGAGGCCTGATTGTAAGTCGCAACTGCAATTGTTTTTTATAAAGTTCTCGAATGAGGCAACATTTTACAAATATGTGGACCCATATATTCAGACTTACATGCACACATCTCCACACATTAAGCCTTAACCCCCAAAGAGAATCTCATCATTACCAGTCGAAACATGTAGTTCACCTCCTTTGGGTGAGAGAAAGTCTCCCTAAATAAGAATGTCTCTATAATGAGATTTTTCTGATGGATCTTCAACGTTGAGACTGACCTTGTTCAGCACCTTACCCTCATTTAAACCACAAATCCATGTGCACGATCAAAACGGAAGATTTTTAATTAAATGTGTGATAGCAAAATTGGAATACTTATCTCGGTATTTTTTTTCATTTTCCCCTTTCAGCTCAAATTCCATTATCTTTGTCTCAAGAACTGTCAACGCATCGAGATTTCACCTCATGCGACAGCACTTTAATGCTCTCTTTAGAGCGACTGACTGCTGCTAAGATGAGGAAATTAAATGCTCAAAGCATCTCGCCATAATGCTGAAAGTGTAGCGAGAGTCAAATAAACGGCACCTTTCTGCCCTTACAGCGGCTCTGTTTTTTATCACTGAACCAGAAAAAAAGCAGGAGTATGACATTTTCTACATTGTTAACAAGCCCAACTACATGCCATTGCCTTTGGCAAGAATTGTCCTTTCTTTCTACAGAAGGCAGTCCAAGGCCTATGTACTGTACATCAGCTCCTAATATAACCCTTAATTTGGGGTTAGAGGGAGGTAATGTTACTGATGTTTGCATAAACATTAACATTTCAGTTACATAAAAGGGGACTATTTTATACTTACATTGTCATATTGTGTAAATAGAAGTAATATTTAAACCAAGCTGCATCTTTCTGTCTAAAAAATGTCCATTTTAATCAGATCATACAGCTGCCAATGTTTATTTTTCCTCTGCTGGCAACAGAACATAGATGGAGTCTGCTTTACATTTATTCATAATCCATGTTTTATTATTCAGTAGTGTATAAGAGATGATTAACACCACTGGGCTTCCTCCAGGAAATTCCTACTATTCTTATTTCTGCCATCTCCATTTCTTTTCCCAGTGCCCACTACACTCCAGAGCATGTAAATCTCACCAGTAAATATTTCATCAGGGTCGTGCAGAGTATCCCCCTCCTCTCTGGTGAGGTTAATAGAATTCGGAGCATGTCGTTGCCGTCAGGATCAGTCTAATTAAATCAGGTGAGGGATGCTTGTGGTCTACACTCGCGCCTGCCTGCTCACCTAGTGCCACACTTTCTAAAGATACTGGAGGAAAAGATGAAGAGGGGCTACCCTGATAATTGATGGGAGAGAAAATCCAAAATTGGTCTCAAAATAGATTTAAGGCTGTTTTGTCCCTGAGCAGATTGTTAAATGAGAGCACCTCAACTCATGGCTTTAACGAGTCATTAAGAAAAATGCTTCTATTCTTTTATCAGCACTTCCGAAGCTATTAGTTAGCTGCAGGGAGGTCTAGATACAGTCGGTGATCCAAAAGTCGCACCTGACTTCCACTGAACAGTGAAAAGAAAGACTTTGATTTATGCAGTGCAATAAAGTGCTGCAACAAACTATTACATGGCTCCAACAACCAAGTAAGCATAAAGAAGTATTATATACATAAACAACTTAGAGATGAGTCATGTTTTCCCTGCAAACTTACAAAATGTTGGTGGGGAGGGCTGGCGAGAAAAGTGGAGGGTATTATACAACGGATGATGATCAGTTCTGTTGATGTTTTCAGTTTGTGAGTGATTTGAAACCAAATGTTCTTTTCTGATCTTTAGAAAAGGAATTCCACTGATTTTAAATTAAAGCCATCCTACAAAAAAGAAGAACGTTTCTATAAAATCATTTGTTGCTCCAGTGAGATGTGATGAATTGTCTCAAGTGACTTGAGGTTGGATTTGACATGGAAGAAAAATGCATCGAATAATGATGATACAAGGGCTGATCAAAAAGTCCTGGGACTGTCCGTAGGGTGCGTCACAGTTATATGTGTGCAACATAGTGGAGCAATAATTGTCATGAGACAGAAAACCATGTGACAGTCTATCAACGGCACTACTTGTGGTTTACAGCATTTTTATCACCACTGGTAGTTGCACATTTCTCTCTGGACTGCAAAAAGAGGAAATCCAGCACATTCTGTAACAGTCAGCTGCTGAAATGATCACGTTAAGAGATCATCGCTGGTATCGAGAGATGGGTCTCCAGCTTCCATAAGTCGGAGAAACAGCAGCTTTCACGATGGAAAAAAACGAACAAGACACATCAGGTCAGGAACTCCAGGAGCATGCTCGCTGTTTTCCTCAACACTGACATGGTTGTCCACTGGGAATGAATCCCCTAGAGCTGAACTGTCAAGACTGAGTTCTACTATTACGTCCTGTGACGTGTCTGAGGTGCAAATGACCTGAGCTGTGGAACGACGATGCAATCGATTATGCACTGTTTTAGTTGGCCCCAGCAACACAATCATCATTGCTTACCCATCCTACTCTTCAGATTTGTCTTCGGAGGACTTCTTCTTCCCCAAAATGAATTTAAGCTTAAAGAGTGGCTGCTTTGACACATTTGGCTGTCGGATGTTTCTAGTGTTGCTTTTACATGACAGGACTCCGGGAGAAGCATTTCAGAAGTCAGAAATTTAAATCAGAAACTCAGCTGTGGAGTTTTAGAGGCTTAGTGTCAAAGTATCCCTTAAATGATAAAACTACTCATTGTGAATCTGCTAGCGTTAAAGGAGTGCAATGCTATATCGTGGATTCTTTTAGCATTATTAACAAATATGGTTGGCAGAAAACAAAACAGATTGATAAGTGAAATATCCCTTCTCCTTCTCAAGAAAATAAATATCAAGGGTTGGTCATCCATTATCAAGGCTACTAAAGGTTAGGGAAATGAGACAAGTGTAAAATTCTTGGGGGAGTAATCTAGCTGTTTTATTTTAGGAGGAATAATCCAAGAGAGACTGTTTTAATTTCCAGATGCCCCACAGCAGTGACCCAAAATTAATTGTTCCTTTTGCTACAGAGGGAGACCTCTTGAGACAGACAGGGGAACATCGAAAAAAAAATATCCTGGGTAATTACACAAGTATAGAGCACTTTTCTATGGAGTGGGACTCTTGGTGGCAATGGATTATGCGAGTTTAATGGAAGAGAGAGCTGACCTGAGGCTAAGCAGGAGAGAATTAGAGTGTTGACATACAGGACTGCTGAGGCTGTGAAGGCTCTCTTAAATCAGTAGTGGCAGCAGCCTGGGCAAATTATGTGTCCTTCGATGAAACGCCATTCGCTATTTGATATGTGTTGTGAAGGTGCTAAAAACATTTATGGACACAGTGGAATACGTCCATTAAAAAAAGGAAATACCGGTGCAGCAAGGATCCGATGGAGCTGATTTTCTAAGACAAAAACAACAAAGATTAGAAACAGCACAATTAGTCCACAGCAGGAGCTTCCCCATGAGCCTAGAGGAACCATTTTAGTAACTCAGGATCCCTACCTGTGTTTCAGGGGGAAGGAGCAGGGTCTAAATTTATACTTTCGGTCTCAGTTCCTGTTGCCTAACTAAGAAAAAGCAGCCACAAAGACACCCAGCAGATTGTTGCTGCTTTGAAAATGGGCACTATATGGAATTTTCACTCGGTGTCCATCCATGCAAATGTCTCCTTTGTAACTGCTTCCACTAAAACATCATACCACAACAAATAAGGACGAGACTGCCTTATTTGAAGGTTCGAAAAGGAAACAAGAATGAACAAAAAAAAAGACTTTTAGTTCTTGAGTTCAGTTCCTCCACAAAGGTTTAATTTCAGAAAGTCACAAAATGTTAACAACCCAACAATTACTTTTATTTTTTTTAATCCTTTTGGGTCCCTTTGATTAAATGACATTTTCTTCAGTCACACAGCTAATGTCTGAACACAGCTATGAGCACCAAAAGAAACAGTAAGTGAACACTGGCAACTCAGATTTATGTTCACAAGTCGAGCCTTTGTGACCAAACAAAAGCTCTATTTATGTGGTACCTTTGTGATACATTGCAATTACTGAACTTTCCACCAGGTCCTACAAACTGAGCAACAAAACAGCTTTCTCTTCGCTTTTGAAAACAACACAGACAAGCCATTTGATCTGACGTTTCTTTTGTGCAATGCCTTCCTAAATCAGTTAAAAATCACAGCTGCAAGAAATATTTACCTGACTCTAACCTGGGGCAACATTGCTGTTGTTAAGGTGAGGAAAGGATTGTGGTGTTGGTTGAAAAAAAGCAACATCAAGAGGTATTTGTCAGTAAGAAATGAAAAAAAAAAACTCCACAGCTGTCTAGAAGTTCTTCACACTAGTTTTGAGAAACAGCAATAAGGTAAACCATTAATTATATCCGATTAGCAATCAGAGAGGGCTTTGTGCGACTTGGATGTATTTCACACAGTCGTGGGGTTTTTCTTCACTATTCTGAAAAGAAGGTAGTGGAAACTGAACTCCTCTTCGTCTTATTGCTTCTGTAATAAAATTTCCCATCATTAGAATAACAGATCTCCCCCATTTCACATAAGCACTGTCTTCTACAGTCGGCTATGTGGGACCATCAAGGAATGATTTTCTGCCTTGTGTGTTTGTGCATGTATGCATGGTTGTGTGAGTGCTTTAGACTTGACTGGGGACTCTATGCTTATTGCCTCCGAGTATTATACTTTTTTTTTTTTAAATCTCTCCCTGAGGCTGTTATGCACTATTAATTTGTTTAACTAATATATTTCTTCTGCCTTCTCATCATTCTTATCTCAAGATGATGTCGGGTTGCTTGCCTGTTTCCACCTTAAGCCACACCTGGGAGCTACGAAAACCTCCCCAATACTGGTAAAAATTAAAAATCCGGATGCAATCTGATGAGCAGTTTAGCTCTTAGTGAATTTAGCAGCGCTTGAATGGAAAAAAAAAATCGACATCTCTCTGTGTATATTCAGGTGTGCTCTGAAGAAACAACATATCTCTATCCCTCAGTCCCCAGTGAGCTACAATCTTTGTTGAAGAAGAGGAGATGGTGCTACAAGCTCACCTATCATGCCGTAGCTTGAGGCTTTTGGAGACACTCTATTGTCTTTTAGAAAATCCTTCAAGAGTACATGAATTTAGAGCTGTCACGGCAGCTAAATCAAACACACCCCTTTCGAGCCTCTCCCTGAAGTGATGCGATGTAAAGGAAAGGTCGAGCCTGTGCTAATAGCTTACAAATCTCTGTCGCAAAACCTTGAATGAAATACAGACTCATTACATGTGTAACTGGGATGTGCAGAGTCTCAGGATTCCTTCTATGAGCTGTTTTTTTTTTAAAATCAAGGTCAGAGCAGGACCGAGTTGGAGAGACACCCCCTGCTGCTACAATAATCCTCAAATAATAAGCTAGTGGTAGTGACATGCCATTAATCCATTGTGAACTCATTACTACCCATATCTTGACTTAAATCTGAATTATAGCAATTAGGAGAACAACGTGATTCTGCAACATCCAAACCACTACCAAGGAATTAACATCATCTGATTGCATTCAAGCGTGTGAAATCTATGCTATCAAGGTTCCAATGAAAAGAAAACCAAGCACTGGTAAAGCTGTAGAAATTATAATCTTATCGCTTTTACAAAAATTGAGCCCCTGATGATAATATACAGGATAGACCAGGAAGGTTTGTGTGGCAGCTATCTATCAATATACACTACCAGTTAAAAGTTTGGACACATCTTCTCATTTAATGTTTTTTTTTTCTTTATTTTCATGGCTATTTACATTTTAGATTGTCACTAAAGGCACCCAAACTATGAATGAACAGATATGGAATTATGTAGTAAACACAAATGTGTGAAATAAGTCAAAACATGCTTTAGATTTCAAATCCTTCAAAAATAACCACCCTTTGTTTTGAGTACTGCTTTGCACACTCTTGGCATTCTCTCCATGAGCTTCATGAGGTAGTAACCTGATATGGTTTTCACTTCACGGGTGTGCCTTGTCAAGGTTAATTTGTGGAATTTCTTGCTGTCTTAATGGGATTGGGATAATCAGTTGTGTTCTGCTTTGTCAAATGATCACAGTCCTTCTACACCATCCTCAACCTGAACACACATGAAGCAGCCACAACATTATGAACAAGGACAGGTGAAGCGAATAACATCAATTATCTTGTTACAATGCAATGTTCTGCTGGGAAACCTTGAGTCCTAATTCATCATGTGGATGTTTGACATGTACCACCTACCTAAGCATTGCAGGTCAAGCAACCCCCAACCTCCCGATCCCCATAGCAACCGCAGTCCTTAATGCCAGTTGCCACCCTCATAATACAGTCAATGATATACCACTCAAACTAAATGGTAATAGCCTTGAAGTGGCGTGCTTCACTTATGTATTTGAGGAGTAACATTGACAAGCAAGTTGGTACAGACTGTTAGCAGTACTACAGCAAACTGAAGCAAAGATATTCAACTGAAATATAAAATCAGTACTCCTTTACGGTTTGGAGACTTGGAAATTGATAAAAATACAATCAGTAAAGTACATAACTTCATCAACAACTGTTTAAGAACTATCCTGAAGATACACCAGCCAGAGAAAATCAGTAACAACAATCTATGGGGGGAAATTAACAGTAAAAGAAGAAACTGAAAGAAGAGGTTGACACAGAATTAGACATACCTTAGGAAAACCAGTCACAAACATTATTAGACAAGCCCTGACATGGAACCCACAAGGGAAAAAGAAGGAGAGGTCATCCAAAGAACACCTGGCAAAGGGATCTCTAAGTGAACCTCAAGAGGCTTTTGATTACCTGGAACCAGCTGGACAGAAAAACTCAAGCCCACGTTCCCTAGAGTTTCATTTGCACCAGCCAATACCCCAGAATAAGAAGAAAGTACAGAGTCAGCAAACCAAAGCCCCACAAAGGACATCATCCCACTGAGACAACTGTTTAGTGTAGAGCATTTAGCTCTAAATACTGCAGAGTTTTAAAGAGGGGAGTTTAGGAGACAGCAGGATGAGGTGGGAGCTCCACTCTACTGCTGTGGGTCGAGGCTAAACCCGGGGCTGGTCTCTGTGTGCCTCACTCTACCTATTAAGAGATGTCTGTAAAGCCTGTCATTATGAGACAATGTCTGTTCATGAGTTCAGAAGACTCATGAACTCATGGGAGGTAAAGTCGGCTGTTGGCCTCGGGCCATGTACACACCTCATAACTGAGTATAAAACATAAATAAAGCTGGGAACTTACAACAAACCATGCTGTCATTAAACAATTAATATTTATTAGTTGTTGTAGAGCTGGTCTGAAGGACTTTTATTTCCCAGGAATACAATGTTATAGCCAGTCAGATTTCAACAATGTGGGCAAAAGGCTTGTTGAGACAGACAGATACTGTTGCAGAAATTAGGAAGAAAATGCCTTTCTCCTACAAATTATAATCCTATACAACAAAACGGACACATAAGAAGGTGGAGAAGGAAGACGATGGCAGAATTCAGCAACAAAACCTCAACCCGGGACACCAAGGTTCCATGTGTTTCCATGGGACCATTATTTTTAGACTTATATTCTATTTTCACTCATTCAATTGGGATTTCTGGATGTTTGCTTTGATTTAGGCACCAAAACTACTTGGTTAGGTTTCTGAAAATACCATAGTTTCACTTAAAATATGAACCTTTCACGATATGAAACCTCTCATACATTTTCTGGCTAAACAGGGTGACTGGTCCCGCCACATTCGGAATATGATTAGTTGGCTGCACAGGAGCCACAGTAAAGCAATTTAAAAAAAAAACACACAGGTTGATTGAAACAAACTTGTGACACATCACAAACAAATTAAATCGGGCAGAAAATATGTTTCCCTCTCCTGAATTTTTGGTGACAAACACTTAGTCTTATCAAGGTTGATTAGATCATGCAAATTAACTTTTAATTCACTGCTCTTAATCACAGTGATGATATGAAGTAGAAAGTTTTTTGCTTTAAATATTCATCTTCTGTATGAGTCAATTTAGTCAAGTCGGATAACTTCATCTTTTCCTGTCAATGTTTGTTATATACGGATGGCTTCATCTCTCAATTTAAAATGTCCATCTATTTTTAATTTTTTATCCTTCTAAAAAGCCATCTGAAATGTTTTTTTTAATAGTCTGCATAGTTTGCACTGTGAAACATTCGCGCTCTCAACATTTCCAATCGGTGAAATGGGAAATGAAAGCTAAAATAAAATGGCCTCATTCATTTCATCGTGTCTCAGCTTATTAGCATCAAGTTGAGGCTGAACTTCCTCGGCGGCTGCAGCTCATATTAACCTGATAGGATAATGTGAGGCAGGGAGCCGTCACAGAGCCTTGGAGGAGGCCTGTCGGAGGGTTGAGGAGCAGTGAAGAGGGTATCAGGTGAGCCAGAGCCCAGTGGATGCAGCCACGAGTGAAGAGTGACCCGCTGACCTTCATTACTGAGCCTCTGCGAGCTATGCCAAGAAGTGCGCTGTGTGATAGTGCCTGTTTGCCCACACAAGAGTGGAAGACGGCGACGAATTGCATAAAGGAGGGAAGATAAGATTGTTATTAGAGCTGTTTAAATCAGAAGAGAGAAAGAGTAAGAAGAGGTGACAGAGAGGAGGAAAGAAGACTAAACATCAAACCAAGGAAAACACATTTCAAACAAACAAGGAAACAACGGTGACACGTCGACCATTTCCCTCATTAGCAGGTGATGTGAATTGGTTGGTGAAACAATAAGACAGTTTTGGTGTCAGTCTATTTAAGCACCGGGGAGGCAGTGTTCATGAAGGCATCTTTGTGTAAACAAAAGACATAAATGGGAGAAGAACAGCCTTCATTCTCTGTATTGTCAAACACAGCAGAGAAAAAAGGAGCGGTGCATGTGTGACTGTGTGTGTCTCTACTTAGGCCCTAGAGATGGCCCTGAAGCAATGAGGTGTGGGTAGAAATCAAACTTCATTAAATCCACAAGCGCTGAGCCCTATGGCATGCCAAAGAGGCAGAACAGAGCAGAACTTTAACTTCAGAAAACTCCAGATTCTTCTCCAAAGTCATTTTACCATTATTAGAACTTTATCTCAGGTTATTGATAATTTTGATATACAATACATATATAATACAATACAAAGATAGACAGATAGACAGACAGACAGACATCACATGGCCGCAATTCAGTGCATTTAGACGTGGTCAAGACAACTTGCTGAAGTTCAAATCGAGCATCAGAATGGGAAAGAAAGGGGATTTAAGTGACATTGCATGGTTGTTGGTGCCAGACGGGCTGGTCTGAGTATTCCAGAAACTGCTAATCTGCTGGGATTTTCACGCATAACCATCTGAAGGGTTTACAGAGAATGATCAGAAAAAGAGAAAATATCCAGTGAGCAGCAGTTGGGTGGATGAAAATGCCTTGTTGATATGAGAGGTTAGAGGAGAATGAGCAGACTGATTGGAAATGATGGAAAGGCAACAGTAACTCAAATAATCATTTGTTACAGCCAAGGTATGCAGAATGCCATCTCTGAATGCACAACATGTTGAACCTTGAAGAAGATGGGCTACAGCAGCAGAAGACCACAGAGGGCACCGCTCCTGTGAGCTAAAAACAAGAAACTCAGGCTACAAGTCACACAGGCTCACCAAAAAAAGACAACAGAAGATTGGAAAAACATTGCCTGTTCTGATGAGTCTCATTTTCAGCTGCGATATTCAGATGGTCAGAATTTGGCATAAACAACATAAAGTATCAATCCATCCTGCCTTGTATCAACGGTTCATGCTGGTGTTGGTGGTGTAATTTAAATGCCACAGCCTACCTGAGTATTGTTGCTAACCATGTCCATCCTTTTATGACCACAGTCCTTCAAGCAGGATAATGCACCATGTCACAAAACTCAAACCATCTCAAACTCATTTCTTGAGCATGACAATGAGTTCAATGTACTGCAATGGCCTCCACAGTCACCAGATCTCAATCCAACAGAGCACCTTGGGGATGTGGTGGAATGGGAGGTTGGCATTAGGTTGATGTGAAGTCGACAAATCTGCAGGAACTGCGTGATGCTATCGTGTCAATATGGACCAACATCTCAGGAATGTTTCCAATGCATGCAGGGTTTTCCTGCATTTTTTTACATGCTGAGGTTAACTGGCATTTCTAAATTGTCTGTGAGTGTGCATGTCCGTCTCTATATGTAGCCCTGTGATAGGCTGGTGACCTGTCCAGGTGTCTCCTTCCTTTGCCCTAAGTTAGCTGAGATGGACTTCAGCCCCCTGTGACTCTAATGAGGATTAAGCGGTGTATAGCTAATGGATGGCTCAATGTTAATTTATTTGTTTGCTTGCTTGCTTATAGTAGGAAATGTTTTCAATCAAGTATCGACCATGCTAGTGGCTACATGAGGCTATACTGAGTACAGCGCAACACTGCATTTAGCTAAATACCAAAGTTAGCATGCTAATTTGTTGATGTTTAACACGGACTTACTATATTTAGCATCTTTAGATGACATTTATGAAGGTACAGAGTCACAAATAGAGCCAACAAGCCCTCAAATTCATACAACCGCATCGGTCGTATGCACCGTGTACCGGAATACGACCCGTGAGAGCATATTTATGTTAGCGCCCCTATAGGGAAAAGGAACGCATTACAGGATTTAATTCACAAAACGGCTTTTCCGTCGCAAACGGCTTTTTCCTCACTTTCCCAACACGGGTTTAGGGTTATGGTTAAGGTTAGGGTTAGGGATAGGGACAGGGACAGTGTTAGATAAAAGTTTGTTCATGGTGACGTTTCACCTGCGACTCCAGAGTGTCGATATTTACCCAACCGCTAGATGTCGCATACGTCAAAACGTAACACTGGGTCGTAATACGGCCGTGTACAGATGACCTATGTGGTCATTTTTGGTTTGAGGACAGGCTGAATAGAGCAAATGGACAAATGGACAAATTCAAAAAATAAATGTTCCCTGCATGGCGAGGCTCTTTCCAAATATTGATTAAACCTCTAAAACATATCTCGTCTACGAAAGGGGAATATTTTTAAGGTTGCTCCATGAAAATACACCGCATTTGTCTTAAAATGAGTTAGATTTACAGTAATTCCACACAATTTTAAACTACATTGTTTGCTGTACACTGAACAGATCTATAAAGTCTCTGCCTCTTTCCACCAGGCCTGTCTTATACATGCTGAATAGGTAAAGTGCATTCTGAGTTACGTTTTGTGGGAAACCTAATTTAATTTGAAAACAAATGTGTTTTCTCATCTGTGTACTGTAGGAAAGCTTCCAGTTAGACGCAGCCACAAAATCCGAGAAAGGAAGCAGGAGGGGAGGATGGTGGCATTAGTCTGCCACAGAACATTATTCCTGGACTTAATCTTCATTTTAACTCACTGTTTACCTTTAGCTTTTACTAGCTTTCTGGATAGCTTTAGGAAAATATCACACTTTGGTTGACACTTTAACATATGAGAAGCTTAGAGAAGTCTGGACCAAAATTCTATGGTTAGGGATAGACTAAAATGCAATCCTTTAACTACATCTAATGTGATTGGCTGGATAAAATGAATAAAAATGTATTAAAACAAGAATGAATTGTAGGTTGTATGGGAACGTAATTTTGTGGAGACAGGAACACACTAGCTCGAATACAGCTCTGCTCAAACACTGTAGCATTGCAATTTTAAGTAATTCAGCCATACAAGTCTAAACCAAAATCTCAGTCTGAAGCAGAATAATGATACGGAAAGCTGGACCCTGCATGTTGGCAGAAGTGGTTCCTTAGATTTGTTACATATGAAACTTCATAAGATTGAATTGGTGTTTTTCAGTCGGCACACTTCAGTTTCAAAGCTCAGCCATGGTACTTGATATATATTCAACCCCTGGTATGTTTTGTAGCTAAAAACATCATATGGACAGGATGATAAAAAATAAATAAATAAACTGAATTTTTCCTGGAGGGACTCTTTAAAAGAAAACCAAAGTGATTACAGTTCACCCTGAGGGAAGCAGGATGTCTCTACAAAATTCCTTCTCAATTCATCAGATAGTTGTCTAGACATTTCATGTGGTTAACCCACTGGCACTCCCTAGAGCCACAGCGTGACGGATAACTTCACCTTCATTTAAATACAAATGTTTAAGAAAAAGTGTGGAGGGTACATTGCACTGAAATTAAGAAGGATATTTCAGTCTTGACTTAAGATATGGACAGAACATCACTAACCCTGGACCATGGACCAAAAGGCAGGAGATAATTAGGAATGATTAAAAAAAGATTAAAGAAATAAATGCATTTACATGTGCGATGAAGAATGTATTCTGCAATCAAATATACTATACATTTGGATATGCATTCCCTTTGGAAGGCACATCCTCCGATATCAGTGTGTTTCCACTTTATTTTATTCATCAGTATAATCATCCTCTTGCTGTTATATTTACAGCACTACAACCCACATGGATGAACGACACACAAGATGGAAACATTAGCAGCAAATCAGTGGATTATATAATAAAAAACAGACCTCCATATCTTACTCGGAGCTTTAATTTGAGACTTATCACTTTCTGCCATCTTCACAGTTAATGGAGCCATAAAATCTAAATTTAGGCAAATATGAGGCTGTCTGGCTGGAGATGAGTGTGGCCTACAGTGTCTTGTCTATGAAGCAAATGCTGTGACTACTGTACACTCCACAGTGCAGTCAGTTTTCTTGCCATAGGAAATGACTGGACAGCTGCATTAATATCCTTCTACAGTCCATTTTGCGTGGATTCATATTCAAATTCATAAACTGGATCTCATTAATTATCCAATCACAAACTGTCACGCAAATGTTAATACATGGTGCAAATGGGGTATGATATCCATTTTTTATGAGGCATTTTATTAATTGATGCACCCACTTCTTCTAACCTGCGGCTGACCCAGCTGTCTGAAAAAATCTTCACACGAGACATCAATTCATTGTCATTTGGCTAGTTATCTATGGCAACAACACGTTGTGCTCATGATGGCTGAGATGTTTTGACACCTTTTGCACATGCAATAAACTGATTACAGCCTGAAGAGCCTCAGCTTCTTTTTATCCCCCCCCATCATTTATTCCTGTGAGAAAGGACTGTTGATCTTGAACACACGTGCGAGACGCTTCTTGAAAAGCCGGACTTTAACAGCGCAGATCCTTTCACAGGAGTCCAGTTGCTCTAAGTGCTTAATGCATCAGCAAACAAGAAACACGATAGCCCTGAAATTCAAAGCAATTGCTTGTACAGTGCAAATTCTAAGAGCTGAGCATATGTATGAAAAACATCCAAGAGCATGACTGTGAATGAAAAGTGTGCAAATATCAGCGGGCGTATGTCTGTGAATGCAGTGTATACATGCGCGTGGGGCTGTAGAAAACCTCCTCTCTCTGTGAAAATCAAAGAAACACGTGTTGAGACTGCGCCAGAACCCCGGCCAACACTTGCTATCTGATGGAGCCCTGCCCACAGCCTTGGCTTGCCCTCAGAACTCCGATCAGAGCCTCTGAGCTGAGAAACAAAAAGATGTCTTCCACAGATTATGGCTACAACATTTTTTTTCTCCTTTTCATACCCATTTCTCATCTGACTAAGCTAGATTCCTTTGGGCATTAGCTCTGACAAAGCAATCTGCTTTTATTATTCACAGGAAACCAACTCCTTTGACTTTGAACAAGTCTCTTGTGTCGCCTTTACTTTTTAACACATAAACAATATACGGCGCATAAACAGCATCCAAGCGGTGTGGCATTCTGACAAACAGCCCTATTTGGAAAACAATGCACACGCAGAGCAATACACTGACTTTCACCTCCGCACTGCCATTGATCTGTCAAAGCAGCCATCATCCCATGCTAAGTATTTCTCCCCATTAAGAAATCATGAACCATCTGCCTGCTCAGCTGAAACTGTACATGATATGAGGAATTCCTATCATGTCATGCTTAATTAATGAGACAGTGTAGACTTGCCAAGGAGTCACACCACCACAAACACGTAATATTATGCAAATGTTCCCCGTTTCTGTGAAATGGGAAGATGGGAATGGTTGGGAGATTTGCCTGGACAACAGAACTGGCTCGTATTTTAGCAGAAATGCTAAAGAGGCAGATAAGAAACGATGTTCAAAAAGCAGAGACTGAGGTGTTATGTAGAGAAATCGTATGAAACAGTTTGATTGATGACACACAAGAAAGATGACAGTGAATGACACAGCAATTCACTACCAAGAAATGTGGCGGAAACCCTCTGGGGACTGCGAGCTGTCCTCCAAGAAACCAGAAAAACTGTCCAAGACGGAATTTGGCCAGAACAGTGAAGTAGTCAATCAAAAATATTAGGTTTGCCTGAGCTGACATAAACAGTGGTTATCGCTACCAGCTATTCATAAAAGAGAGAACGTCCTTGGTTACCACCTTTACACAAAAGTTTCATAACCAGCAGGATGGAAATATTTGGAGGTAATATATAATTGTGATTTTTCTGAAAGATATTGTGACAAAGCTTCACTGTGTAATAGATTTGAAGATGTGATGGAATATTTCAATAAAACACACCATAAAAAATGTGACTGTCAACCAAAGGACAACTGCACAAACTTGTAAAACCACTGAGAGAACAGTGTAAATCCTAGGACACGCTATATAAGGTATATCCTTAATTACAACCTTTGCAATTTGGACCTAAAGGTTTGTCATCGCTGGTGGCGGTGCTGGATGTATTAGTAGTTGAGCTCTGTTTTTAATGAAAAGTGACATAACTGAAGTCTGTGTCTAGTGATGCCTTTAATATGAGCAGTTTTAAAGCAATAGAATTGCAACATCAGGCATAATGTTATTCATTTCGTCCTTCATGTCGTGACATGCCGCACAAACTATATATGAAATTGCAGTCTTTTTAGGGGAGGATTTGCTCATTGTACTGTTTCAATCTGTGATTTTGATTTAAAGTCATTACTTGTTTAGCCCTAACATCTAGCTCTGCAAAATACAGAATGTTTTTGTTAAAGAGATAAGTAGTCCGAGGCAATGAACTAAATTAATATATACTTGCAGACTGCAGATTGACAAGGCTGCACTTAGTCACAGTAGTGTTTAAAGATAAGTGCTAACACACAGTCTGGCAGGTTCGCATTAAAGGGGAATTTCGTTTTTTTCAACCTGGGGTCTGTTTTCATATGTCACACTGGTTTTGGCACGAGCTATCGCGCGATTTCGGAACGAGATTTGCTTTCTAGTGTCCTGAGATTTGGATACAGACCACAACAAAGAGCGATCGCCAAGTAATGTGGAGGTTTTCGTTCACTTCTCATCTCTAGTATGTTGTGGGACACTCGTTGAGACTATCCGAGCCGGTTAGCGTAGGAAAAAAAAGCATGTTGGGGCGGACTGTGACGCCGGGGGGGGGCAAGTTGCCCCATACTTTTCGCTAGCTGAGCTGCTAAGCTGCCTGCCTGGCTAAATACTGGAGCTATGTCGAAAATTCATTTCTCCATCACTCACATGTATGAAAAGACATATGAAAACAGACCCCAGGTTGAAAAAAAACGAAGTTCCCCTTTAAGACTTGAGGAACCAGTACAAAAATCATGGGCAGCACTGTGTTGTAACACTCACCTCAAAGCAAGAAGGTTTTTGGATTGAACCTGCTGGTCAGTTGATTCCTCTCTACGTGGAGTTTGATGTTTTCCCTTTGCCTCTGCAGGTTTTCTCCAGGTGCTGCCTCACACTTCCATCTGCAGTGTAAAACGTGTGATGGCTGAATTTGCAATTCTAAATTGGCTGCAGGTGTGAAAGTGAGAGTGTTTGTGGATGGATGGACGGATGGATGGATGGATGGATGGGCAGACGGACGGATGGATTTCAATCACTCCAAAATTTGTTGGGATAAAAACAGGTGGCTGACCAGCAGACTGTCTGACATGACAATAAAGATCTAAAATCTCTAATATTATGACAAAATGAAACAAAGTGACAAAATGAAACAAAAAACTCCGGACTCACTACACACTAACACCACGCACAAACAAGCACCTTACCACACACACACTCACATCTACATGCTGGACTAAAGTGTGAAAAAACAGACTGCTACAGACTGGAACACATGGTCATTTTGCACAACGGCACTACTGCACTGTTGAACTGCCAGATGTTTAGATGTTTATATTTTTATGATAGTCTTATTCGTAACTTGCAGGCTCTCATGTTCTCTGCCTTTTATGCTGCTGGAACTGTGAATTTCTCTTTGGAGATTAATAAAGTATCTATCTATCTATCTATCTATCTATCTATCTATCTATCTATCTATCTATCTATCTATTAAGATAACCAGAGTACCTGGGTTGCACTAGCTCAAATCAAAAGGTCAAGTAACTGCAAAGGCACGTACAAACTTGCCATCCAACAGCTTCCTTACAAAGATCCCATTTTATTTATACAAAAACTCCATCTAGCAAGAGGCAGAAAATGCACCAAAGGATATAGGTTGGTTGTGTTGTATAGATGATATCAAAGGAACTGGCAGAAACATTTTACTTCTCCTTCAAAAGAAAGTGGGATAACAAAGTTTTGGGGGGCAATTGTAATAAACAAGTTCAAGAAAACAACTTCTTCTCCCTCGTGCCCTCAGTACATACAGAGAATACACTGACAGACAATCAGATTTCCTCCCACACACGCGCGCGCACACACACACACACACATCAAGTTAATGTAGACAGCAACGAGCCTCTCAGGAAAGAAATAGTCAGCTCGGTGAGAAGCGATTAGAGCTCCCTTTGGTCGCCATGGTGTTACCGATGATTGATGTGATTAATAAAGCTGTTGTCATGGCGCCCTCTATGCCTCTGAATACAGGCCAAAAGACATAGAGGGAGAGAGAAAGAGGAATCGACACAGATAGAGACTCTAAAGGCACTCATGTATCTAACGACTGTGATTTATCTTGTGACAGCTCTGGGACAAACCCAACTCATCAGATTATTATTTTACACACCACGTCACCTCGTCTAACCGCATTAAGATATAGTTGTCTTCACTGTGCAGATGAGAAGCAACACTGTCAATGCCGGCTCTGTGAAATCAAGTTGGCAATCTGGGCAATCAATTGACTCATTGGGTGTTTGCTCAAGTAATTCACTTCGAGATCTTTCACCTTCAGGTGTGAGGATTTCCCAGGTCGAGTCAACATTCTTCATTTTTTTCGACATAATGTCTAAGAGCTTCACTTTGGTTCCACTAATGCATGTCTGAGTGCCAGTAATAGGGAAATGGGTTTGCTCGGGATTCCTGCGGAGGAGTTTTTGCTGGTTTTCTCTGTTGTCTGGTGAAGGTCCATGGAGTGTGATTAATCTGTTGGAGTCTGGTTAGAGTAGTACAAAAAAGCCCCACAACAGCGAGCGCTACAAAGTCACCTCAAGGTAAACTCAACGCAGTGCCTCATTTTTAAATCCTATAGCAGTGACTCTGAAAGAATGAAACATGTTCCTGGGGTATACTATCAATATTCCATGCACATCCAGCTGAAGCCCTTTGTGCTTTATCAAGTTTAAAATTGATGCTTGAGAACAACTATTGTAATTTGTAGCTGCTTTGATGAACGAGTTAGCACACAGTTCTTTATTTGCACATCCAACACCAAGAGAATCATTAATTTGGAGGCACGTTTGTGAACACTTGGCCAACATATATCCATTATTCACTCTCCTTTCTGCTGTGTTTTGATCTCGGGTTGATAAAGACTTATAGTTGGTTTGGCGGAGCTGTTTTGATGTCATTAATGGTTTCTCAACACTATTAAGAGTGATGGCAGTGAAGCGAAACGGTAAACTTGCCAGCTATACAACCAAAACAATGGGCTGAAAGAAAAGGAAGAGAAAATGTAGAGCTAAGACAGGCAGCAAAGCAAGGCGATAAAAATCTGTGGATGCACAACTACAACTGAGTCCTTTCACATCATATGTATTCAGCTGGTGATGATTTAAAATGATCAATGAGGCTAGCTTGAAGCAACAATTAATTTATTTAATAATACACAAAAAACGACCGTCTTCTGTTAAGTTATTGCCAAAACTTCTGGAGAAGAGCTTAATTGACCACTACCACTCTCATGTCACCAAAACCCACTAGCAGGCTTGAAAGTTATCCATTGAAAACTACCAAAATCACTCCATGTATTAAAATCACAAACAGAAGAAGTAATCGGATTCGCACCTTTCCAATGACACTTGAACTACTCATCTGCAATATGCTGTTATTTTGGGAAAAATGATCAAATCTAAGCTTAAAATCATCATATTTTATTAAAATCACCTTATTCCACCTCTAAAAAAATGCCCAAAAAAGCTCTTTGCAATAGCCAGATTCTACAAAAAAACCAACAAACAAAATGTCTCCAGTCCTCACAGCAACTGAGAATGCATTAGTGACACAGATTTGTCCAACAGTCCAGTCATATGACAAAAATTCAGGGACTCTTTTCAGGGTTGAACTGCAGACTGCTGTTGACAGAGCATGTTAATTTGTCCCAAAATTAGTTTTAAAAAAAAACCCAAAAAACCCCCCCAAAAATAATGAATGTATAAAAAATAATTACATATGAATAAAATAGTCACAGCAGAGACACACAGCTAAACAAAATCCAACTAGGTTGTGTCAGACATCATTCCCTATTTACTATATATAGCACGATATAGAGAATCCATAACATGCATTGTGGAGATGTGACAAAAGCTGACACAGAAGGTGCAGGATGATAATAATGATAATAAGCAAGTCTGACATCTCAATTTACTGAATGAGAGAATGAAGGAAGGATTTTGCTGCAGGTTAACCAGGTAACCAGGCAACCATCAGGTGGAAGACTCCCGGAAGTCAGAGCAGTCAACCGAAAAAAATATTCCAGCAAATGCGCTGTGGAGTTAAAGAAAATGCATCACCTTGCAATTTCCCATTCCCAACTCTTTATGTCAGGTTAAAGATAGTTTTAGAAAACACAACATTTACAGCTAAAATGTTATCAGAAGCCCTCAAGTTGCTTCAGTTTATCATTTTAAGTGGAAAGCGAAATGAAAAGTCGTGATAGGCAAAGAATGACCGCAAGTAACAGCTGATGCAATATTTCATCATCACCATGTAAATGTAATTGGATGCAGTCCATAAGAAATACTTCCATATATTTATATTATTCATATTCGCCGTTTGAAGAGATGACGCACATTCTTTAAACACATTTCCCATTAAATTGCATCATGTTTTCTACACATGGATCTGTTTCAAGTCTTTATGCTAAGCTAAGCTAACCATTACCTGGCTATTGGAACATATTTAGGGTACGAACATTTACCCCATCACATGACAAGAAAAAAAAAGAAGTTGTTTTCCTAAAATGCTTTTTGTTTTATTTTAATCTGTCATTGCTTGTAGGTTTTCTACCAATGCTACTATAAAACACTACATTGTTGTTGTGTTTTTTTTTTTTTAATGACCATTATTGTCTGAACATGCAGCATGCACCACATAAGATACTGTTGTACAATGTAATTTAATTTCTAGTAATTGGTCTTATTAGAAATGCTGGTGTAATTGTGGTGGAGGGTTTCTTACTCCTGCATCATAATCTGGAAGTTTCAGTGTCACGATCAGAGTGGTATGTTTTTCATACCTTGGCACGGAGTTTACTCAATATATTGATTGATATCTGCGCTCTAATACCTGTAAGAGGCTTTTTGCTGTAATTATTGTTTAATGGAGTAAATAATACAATCCTTTAATCAAGAAAAAAAAAACCTAAAAGGAAATAGAAATTCTTACTTGACTGGGCAGGGTGAAATTGAAGTGATTTTCAATTTGCTTTGTATGTTCTTTGACATTTCAAAAACAGGGCAAGTTGGGGGTGTTTTTTTTTTTTGGCTTTTGTTATTTTTTCCCCATCAACTGCATTTTAAACGGTTCAGAAGAGCTGATACTAATAACTTTTTAAAGCGTCTCACTGTCGAACAGTATGCCGCTTTGGTTTGATCGATATGCGTTTGCCTTCATGTCTCGGCAGCACAGAGCTGAGGGAGATAACGTCATTATGCTTCATCAATGGAGGCATGCAGTGTAATTAAGTAGGAAATTACCTAGAGGTCAGCTCACACCTGGTGGAGCTGAACAGCCGAGATAATGATGAGATTGTTTTAGCTTTGATCTCTGTTCAGCGTGCTCCCACTGTGGTTTTGGTACAGCGCTGAGAAGAGCCAAGTGTTTTGGTTTTGGCCCAGACTGAAAGTTCCTTCTGGATTCACAGAGTCGAGATAATTCCCCCGTTTATTTGCGACCCATCATTATTTCTCACTGCTCACCAGCGATTGTTCTGACAACAGTGTTTTATTTTTATCACACCGGAGACGCCTCACCTCCCCTACATCTATACGTTGGATCTTTCCATGAAAATGCATTTCCTCCAGTTCATTATCCTTGTGTTTTGCCGTATTGAAACAGAGAGATCCTTGTCTGAAGCATGGATAAATTCATTTGAAACCTCGCTGGGGAAGGATGTGTGACTTGCTGGGCCGGTAAATGAACAAAGGTGTGTCGGTGTATTGCCACAGACACTGGGTGAATATGATGTCTTTCTCCCGCCTTCCAACAGAGCACAAAATCAAATGAAAAACACCCCGCTTGATGTGCAATAACATAGAAAAACACAAGATGTGGAAATATCTCTGCAGGGTTTGTCATAGAACACTACTCTATCTATTAGGTGCATTATAAACTCCAATTGCATTAATCCTAGTCGTTCTGTGTGTGCACTTTGGTATCAGATGTTTCTATTGTGTTACAACGGCAATGATATCTCGCTGCAGAGCTCCAAGAGGACAGAAATGTTGTAGCCGCTGCGGGTGTGACACAAACCAAATCAGACGTGGCCCTGAGGGAGGGATTGGGAGGCTCGAGGCTTCACCTGGCTGTGAATGTAGGCCACTGGGTGAGAAGGAGGGATATTCTCAGAGCGCCCTCATCCACCCCATGCTAGGGAGTAACCGTCGGCGATTATTACAGGCATGATAGGGTCTGCTCCTCTGCTCTGACATGTTAATATTACATGAAAGTGTTAGGGATGACAATGAGCCTGAGGCAAGAAGAAGACATTGCGATATTTTTTTCCCCTCAGCAAGATTCCCTTTTATTTTTTGCCCCTTCCATTCTTTCCTGTGACTTTAAATAACTCATGGCCTCATTATCCAAATAGGCATCGGAAAGCACAGAGTAGCATATAATTAATTTGATTTTGGTGAATGCATTTGATATTCTGTTTACAGTGCACTCCTACACAGATTTCCACAAGTGTTTCTACGAAATTTCTATTTTTTCAGATTCCTATCGTTGCTAATGGTGGAAAAGGCAAAGAGATTTCAAAATCTGCCTCTTTTTGGTACTCCAGAAGGAAAAATGAGGATTATTTGTCACAAAAAAGAGCTTATCCTAGATTTTTATTGTTATATTGTCAGTTTAAAGTAGTTTTTCAAACTGGGAGGAGTACTGGAGACTAAGGGCATGCGTTAAAAGTCACGAGCTGGTGTTTGAAAAACAATGTAAAGTTCGGTTGTTTGGCTCGCAGATTTGTCCTACTCACAAATGCAGTCAGCTACTGGAGCTGCAGCTGTGACACACGGCTCACGGCGGCCCTTAAAACCCTTAGCTCTGCAAAAGTGTGTCAAAAAATGTTGCTTCTTCTTGTATTCCAGCCCGTATTCATAACTCAGTCAGACATACCGGTGCTAATTTGCCAAGTTGTCTTGATTTTGTCGTTTGACGGCGTCAGATTTCTGATGACCTACTTGTGATGAATTCATGTTTGCCCAGTCTTCCGCAGAGTCTACAATATTCAATATTACATTGCATAAATACATGTTAGCTGTCCTTCCACACTCTGCATCCTCTCCTGCTCTGTGCAACACTCAGTATTTCTTACTTCCAATCCACCTCTCTCTCCTTGCCGTTCTATCTCCTGCGTAATCTCCCCCTTCTCCACCACCTTCCTCCTTTTCCCCTCAGATTCTCGACTCATCCCTCCAAGGACACATCCACCAGGTCATTACCTTCTTCCTGCTGGCATAAATTCTGAAGCATATCTGTACAGACTGCTTCCAAACACAAAGGCATAAATGCACTACTATTAACACCAAGGGCATATGTGTGTTAGATGAAGTCAAGCGGAGCTAAATCAATGGTCTTTTCTTTTTGCTTTTTGCTTTTGCAATCTGTGAGCCTCTGTCACAAAATTGCAGGTGCACACCAACTAATTCGCATGTGTCATTTTCGGCGTGCTGTCCACCTGAGGGGGGGGGCAGTATTCCTGAGGCAGTCCCACAAAGCCCGGTGACAGATAGAGGGGGCGAGCAGAAGGCGTCAGGGTGGTGGCTTATGACAGCAACACAGAAGCACTAGTGTTTAGTGAAGGAGGTTGTATCATACATTAGGCTGCTGCTGCATCGGCCTGCCACTGAGCTGAGGTAACCATGGCAACAGGCTGCTGGGAGACAGTGGAGTGAGAGTATGCAGGCTGGAGTCAGTGGGCCTTCAGCTTTTGAGCACCAAGAGAGATTAGCTCAGAGCAAAAAGCCTAAACCTCGCACTACAAGCAGCTCTGTGACAGGTATTGATGTTGGAGAAAGTGGAAAGTAAGAGCAGTGGGGATAGGCAAAGTTTTTTTTTCTTGCAAAGATCCAACCAAATTGTTGACATCAAAGCACTTGCGAGTGCATCCTCTTAAACCCAGCGCTCATGGCAGTATGAAATGTAAAAATTATGCAGAAGGCACGGAGCAGCTGAGAAACATGGATAGTACAGCAATGAAGATAAAACATGCTGTCACTGGACGGCGATCAGCGCAAATTGCATCATTTGCGAGCAGTGGATCAATCCGAGAGATTAATTATATTGTTAGGAAATGTGAAACTCATTGCCATGATGTCGGCAGCAGATTGCCATGGCAATAGAAAACAATGAGTGCCAGGGAGATAAAAGGAGGAGAGTCGTGCTTACATAACAAACCAAGGGCAAGACGTGAGGAGGCTCAATGAGTTTCAGAGAGAAAAGGCACAAGAGTGAGAGGGCGGGAGGAACAAGGAGAAACAAATCGATAAGAAGAAATCTAGACAGGAGGTAGGGAAAAGAGAGATGAAGACAGATATCGGAAATGTACAGAAGTAAAAACAAGCGGGGGACTGATTGATTCAGAGAGCTTTTAGCCGAGCTTACGGGGTCAGGGATGCAGTGAAATATTACGAGATCTTTAAAGCAGAAACACAAAGCTGCACAGACGGGATGCTGTGGTAAATACAGGAGGAGAGATTATTTACTGAGGCATGCACGGCGTCGCAAAATAAACATGAGGAATCATCAGAGGGGTTCTCTTTACTCTCATCCATAATCCACCTAGTCAAGCAGGATATGACGCTCTCTCGGCCACTCGTCATGCTGAAGCTGAAAACACCGTTTACATGTGCAGTGTTTTGTGGCCACGGTTAGCATTTTCAGAAATACGACCAAATACCTGCTTCTCCAATTTCATCAGGCTGAAGTGCAGTTGGCAAATAACAAAACGTTGCATCACTATCACCATCTGGCATCACTCTTCATTCCTGTGGTCCCACCTTTTAACAAGGCAGCATGGAGGGATTTTGTAATGCGGTGTGACGCTTTATTCCTCACATGCTTTTCTGTGTTAACACTTCAAACGCTCACTAAATTGAAGTTCATTTGATCCCTTGCAGGTGCTAAGAATTCAAGGAGTCACATTACTATGTTGCTGGTGTAACAGATACGACACAGTAGGAACACATTTTAGTCACGGCCTGTCAGTCCTCCACTTTGGTCCACACTGAAATGGAACTTTTTTCATAACTGCTGGATAGATTGCTGTGAAATTTTGTTAAAGGCGCTCAGGGGCCTCTCAGGGTGAACTGCAATAACTCGGTGACTTTTCATCAAGCGCTCGGTCACATTCCTCTCAGCTACTGTAAAGCATAAATTCAAGAAATACCACAGTTTCTTATTTGATCATTAGATTTAGATTATTTGACCACTGCACAAATATTAACAAGCACTATAAAAGTCACATTGGATCCGCTGCACTTTTGGTTGCTGTTTAAAGAGGCAGAACTACGGTACAATGGCATAACTAAAATTAGGCGTGCGCTAATGAGTGTGATCTAATTTGCAGTCAGTGAAGCATAAATTGTTTGTGCTCCAGCGGCTAATCTGCAGAGATCATTTGTGCCCGTGGTGTGGCATTTTCCAAAAAAAGGAAAAAGCATGTGGCACGAACACACACCTGCGCACACACACACACCTGCGCACACACTCTGCATCTTTGAGCATCACTCCATTGGGGACGCCAGCGGCTTTACCTACAGGCAAGAGAACTAGAGTAAGTCTCACTGAATCCATAGCCTGGGGTTGTTTTCAGCATTCCAGTATACAGATCACACTGATGCTACCTGCACTTTACAGAGTGGAAAAAATTGATTTACCAGTTTTTGAAAAATAAATCCATCTCTACAGTATATTATCCTCAGGATGCCAAATGAAAAAAAGGAGCTTTCAATTACAAACAACAAGGTATATAAACAACAAAAATCAACACTAAAATATATCTGTCAACCAAGTAATTACTTTCACAAATTTCTTTAACGCCTTAAAAATATTGATTATTTGATTCATAATTGGCTTTGCAAATGGCCCTCTTATTTCTCCCATGCTCTTTCCAAGTCGAGCGGAGACATTTTTTAATTGCAAGTTTTTTTGCAAACTCTAGTATAGTCCAGCCCCTAAGGAGCTGTACTTTTCCTCTCCCCAAATATCAATCACTGGAATGAGATTGTCCCATTAAAAGAGCTTTAATAGGCCTAATCACTGAGGCGGGAGATGAATAGTGAATCAATTAAACAGATTTGTGTAAGAAGAGACACTGATGTGACTTCACATTTCACACGCGAGAACTTTTAAAGATGATTGACAGGCTTTTGTTTGTCGCGAAGCTGCGCAGGTAAATTGGATTTTCCGAACAGCTAATAAAAATCCATAATATGCAAAGACTTGACAATGCTGGTAGCACTTAAAAAGGTTTGAAAGCTGCATTTTATACAAGCAAACAAGTGCATTAACGTGCCACGCGGTGTCATTATACAAGTGTGTCCCTGTGTGTGAACAAAACTAATGAGTGAAGTCAACTCTCCCATGCCCTCTTCCTCCTTACCAATTCTATTTTGACATTTAAAGCTCTTTGCTGACCATTTACTGACTTCCTGACTCACAGCTAGTAGCCTGCCACACTCATTACAGCGAGCTGCCAGCAGTTTCTGTGGTAATACACTTGTCAGGATCAGCATAAAGTGGCCAAGAAAAAAATAATCTTAATAAAACACGAGAGATTGACTTCTCGGGTGGCATGATGCCTCCTTTTAGCTTCATCATTGTTATAACGTGACCCAGTGACTGGGTGCTTGCACTATCCAAAAACCATTAAGTAATCATAATGACCATTCCTATTCTGAATTTCCCATTATAACAAGCTCTATTATGACAGAATAAGTAACCTGAGCTATGTCCACTGAGTCCACTTAGTTGTTTTTCTGGGGCTTTCAGCTGCATCATAAGGTTCTTTTTAGTAGTCCAGTAAATTGTCTTGGAGATAAATGTTTTGGCTTGTGAGCTCCATTGTTCACACATTCTCAGGACTTGTCATCCATTAATTCATTTAATCAAAGCAAAGTAGGAGCATGAGAATTCTACTTTTTATTGGAGGTTTAAATCATATTGGAAAGTATTTATCAATCATACATGTTTTTCATCCCATGGATGCTTACACAGACAACTGTGAACACCACAGATGCACAACTGTTTTAAATTACACTGCTTTCCATCTTCACCTACACTTGGAGGGCACTTTCTTATCCGTGCACAATAGATCGCCATCTAGGTATTCTGCACAAGCACATTACTGCTCAGCACGCAAATCACTGCCACTGAAGCATCGTGGTTTCACACACACATCCACAAAGGAGTCCACATAGCGTAGACCAGGGGTGTCAAACTCAGTTCCTGGAGGGCCACTATCCTGCATGTTTTAGATGTTCCCCTCTTCCAACACACCTGATTCAAATGATCAGGCTCGTTACCAGGCTTCTGCTGAGCTTGATGATAAGCTGATCATTTGAATCAGGTGTGTTGGAAGAGGGAAACATCTAGAACATGCAGGATAGTGGCCCTCCAGGAACTGAGTTTGACACCCCTGGCGAAGAGTCTTGGGAATTTGGTCAGGCGACGAAATGTAAGTCACACTGATTCTAACGCACTCACGGATGTGGAAAAAAATCACACCGGTCTTCAAGTATTTCTAAGTGCCTTTATGCTAACATTTGAGGGGGGATCTATAGTTATTGTCATCCAAAATATATGTGCTGCATATCTGAACCATAAATATAAGAAGATTCATGAAAAAGGTTGCAATATGTCCCATAAATGTCATTGTTAGAATTGCCGTGTTATTCCAGTCATACGGAATGTCCAATTTATGCAGGCCCCAGAAGATTTTGAATGTTTACCTACCGCTGCTTCCACACGATCCTGCATTTCTCTCTCTCTTGCAAACGATGACTAATTACTTGGCAGAGGCACACCTCGGTGAGGTCGGTGTTCCCTGGTACACATTGCATGGCTGTCTGTCTAGACTGACAACTTCACCTGCCTGACTTCAGTCTAGTTTTCCGCTCGGTCATGAGTGGAAGAGGGAGGACAGAGAACCAGGGAGAGTGGAGATGGCTGATGCATATTTCATCTCGGTATTGTGGACACTGCAGGTTGCATGGTGAGAGAAAGCGGGGAGGAGAGGTGGACAGTACTATGGCTTCAGAATGGTGGGTTGTTTTTCTATACCCTTCAAAAGAAACTAATTAAAAATCACTCAAATTGTGAGCTCAAATTCCAGCACGTGAATTACTAATGCAGTCTTTGGCATTTGTTCTGCTGCAGTAATGTGTATTAAACGCACCACCGTGACCATGCCTCCACATGCTTGCAGGGAACCTGATTGTAAATGTCAAAACCACACACAGAATTATGAATTATACAGCTAGTCACCAGAGAGGGGAGTGGAATGTGTATATAATAAGCATGTGTGTGAGTTAGACAAAACAACACAGTGGTATAAAACATAGTATAGGACCATCAGTGTTGGGCAAGTTTTTCAAATATACAATCAATTACCATTTATGTGTAACTTGGCGAAAAAGTAATGCCATATTTTACCATTACTCGATTATTCCTCTTCAGTTCTAAACAACCCCATATCCTCCACACTTACCTGTCTAATCTTTTGTATTTGACACATAGAAATGGAAAACAAGATTGTAATTCAAAATGCATAGAGATACTTGTCAAGCATTAAAAGATAAATGAGCATGAGACATTTGGATTGCAGACAGCACTGATAGTGAGCATGTTGGGTTGACACCCTTCAGCGCTCAACAAAACCAGCTAATTGCTAAATACAGGCTTATCAGTAACTAAACTAAAGGAAATCAAAATAAACCAAGAAGCATCTGAGTCCTCTGTAGGAAACACAACCTTTATATTCCCTCTACAATTATGTACAATTAGACAGGTTGACACCATCCTGTCTGAAAAAAACTTGCAACTTAAAATAATACGCCTATTAGCGGTAAGTTATGTTCTATTTACCCTTGATGTCTGTCGTCTTCTTCTTTGCCTTGTTATTGAAAAGCCTTTGAAGAGAAAAACAGAATGAGGAGAAACATTGATAACCTGGCAATAGCCAGATTAATAATTGTGTGATAGTACTCCACAATATCAATCTGGGACCGCTCCATGTAAATCCGTTCTGAGGAAAGAGGCACGGATTGGACAATGCAACAGTATGTCCCGCCTCTGACAGGTTTGTTTTTAGCCAATCGCGGGATCTTCACAACGAGAATTGGTAGATTAAACTCTTACCAAAACCCGTAGGTAAAAAAGCACAAACATCTTTACCATCCAGAAATGCGCAAAGCGCCTCTCGTTGTTCTTCCTCCAAAGAAGCGATAGGAGATTCAGCTAAAACTGACTTAATAGCAGCATCTACACGATCCTTGTCCTCCGTTGCCATGTTTGTTTTGATCTACTGGCGCTTGGTGTCGTCGTCACACCCGGATATCCCGCCCCACACACGAATACTGCTGCGTGATTGGCCCGAACCAACTTGGTGCTGTACGAAAAGTGAATGCGGGAGCGGAGCAAGATGGTTTCTTGAGAGATTTGTGAACTCACAAATATCGCGAGAAATCAACTTGCTGGCAAGGTTAAAACATTGACCCAGTTTGCTAAAAATAAGGCAAAGGAAACGAACATTAATTTTGTCATTCATAAAAGAACATGTAGCCAGAAAACTGACCACTGAGAAAAATTGAAATAAGCCCCTCATTAAACTCTGGATGTCCCTCAATTTCAAATTCAACAAGGATTCTTAATTAAACAAGCATTTGTGGAATGTGTTGCCCAATATTGACAGGTAAAGACAAGAATTAAAGCAGCATGTTTCAAGCCTTTAAGTCTCTGTAGACAAACTAGGTCAGGGATGTCAAACTCATACCACAAAGGGCCGGTGTGGCTGCAGGTTTTTGTTCCAACTAAGCAGCATCACACCAGATGTGACTCATTTAATCAACCGATCTCAGTCTCCAGACAGGTGATTGGTCAGACTGTGTGCTGTAGATATGTTGGAACTAAATGCTGTAGCCTAGAGCACACAGTCTGACCAATCACCTGTCTGGAGACTGAGATCGGTTGATTAAATGAGTCACGTCTGGTGTGATGCTGCTTAGTTGGAACAAAAACCTGCAGCCACACCGGCCCTTTGTGGTATGAGTTTGACATCCCTGAACTAGGTCTTAGAACATGTTGTCCAATCAGTTCTAAATCTAAAACACAAGTAGGAATATTGATGTACATATTAGGAAAACCTCTCCTCATGCAAAATGTGACACATGCATTTTTGTGATGAATGAAAAAGAGAGCGTGAAAGAGCTTGGAGGGGTTTAGACTGTTCTCACTTCCTCACCTCTATGCTCCAAGCAAAGTGCATGAAGAGGACACACTTGTATACACAGCATTAAGCCCCCCTGTATTCCACAGCTGGAAATACGGTTTAAGATGTTGCCCACTTAATGAGGTCCTTAGCGGTATGTTTACCTGACAGCCAGCCAGGCTCAGCGGTCTCAGATAGTGACTGATGGTGTCCACCGCTAAACACACATCCAAGCTTTAAAACTTCCTTCAGAAACCTACAAGATGGCACACGACGCTGCGTGCAGGTTTTTCCAGTCAGTGGCTTCTGGTCACAATATGATTTTATTTACCGCTTAAGTGCTCTTTGTATTTTGCCGGGCAATGCGCTCTTCTGTGAGTGAACCTTTGGCATTTCTTGCCAGAGTATAAGGACGGTTACATCTCGGTGCCACTGAGCAGCAGAAAGCTTCAGTTCCGGATCGCATGCTCTGTCCTCTGCTCCTCTGTGGGATTATGATCGCTTTGTGAGATGTCAACAGGAGTTAATGAATATCCCCTTTCACAAAGCCAGGGTAATCCTACCAACAAAATGCCCCCTCATTGATAAGATCTGCCATAATACCAGGAGGGAGACCACTGGCATCCAGCTCTCAACCACAGAGGGATTTTTCACGCTTTGATGCCTAAGCTGCATTTCTTTATTTTGCAACACTCTGATGAAATTGGGTGCAGTTATTATTGGGGGATTTGCTGCTGGTGGTGGCAATAAAACAGTCTACCTCCTGCTTAATCTACCCCCCAGTCTACTTGCACTGCTTTTGTCTTTTTTTATCAGTTTCTTCCACTCCCTCTTTCATTCTGTCTCCCTATGTCTCTCTTTCTCCGCTCTTCTCTCTCTCTCTGGTTCTCATTTCCTACAAGGTTTGAACAAGTAATTGGACCATCACCTTCCTATAATCCTTTTGTGGTGGGAAATGCATTATTCTACATTTTCATAATATCAGATTTGAACTTGCATTTTAAAACACTGTGCTTATTTCCCCAAAATCTTTCCTTCTGCCACCAGAATGCAGAATTAGACACTTTAGCTTCAGGGCTCGGTACTGCAAGACTTTCAGACTGTCAGTCTGACATTCATCTGAGTGTCTTGAACAGGGATAGCGCCCTTTTTGATATGTTTCTCCTTGAAGCAGTATGGTTACTGCACAGGAGAGCAATTAGGTGCACCTGTTCACTAATTAGGGCTGCACAGTGGAGTAGTGGTTAGCACTTTCGCCTTGCAGCAAGAAGATCCCCGGTTCAAATCCCGGCTTGGGCCTGGGATCTTTCTGCATGGAGTTTGCATGTTCTCCCTGTTCATGGGTGGGTTTTCTCTGGGCACTCTGGCTTCCTCCCACTGTCCAAAAATATGCTGAGGTTAATTGATGATTCTACATTGTCCGTAGGTGTGAGTGTGATTGTTTGTCTGTATATGTAGCCCTGCGACAGACTGGCGACCTGTTCAGGGTGTCCCCTGCCTTCGCCCGAGTCAGCTGGGATAGGCTCCAGCACCCCCCCGCAACCCTAGTGAGGATAAAGCGGTATATAGAGAATGGATGGATGTTCACTAATTACACATGTTCAAACATATACACTTCCATCATGTCAAAAAAAATTACTAAGTGAGGAATAAAATCAATCACAACCACACATATGCAACTGTTTGTATATAATGTGTAATAAAAGCTTGTAACTGGATGCATTCTTTGACAGCTGCTTGTCTACTACAGTCAGCAGCTGCAAGCAAACTGTTAAAACCATGCAGTAATTATACAAACAGTGACTTCTTACTAGAGATGAATGAAGACTCAAATTAGCATTTAACGACGGCAGTAACAAACAGACACTTTCTTCAGTCACCGGCCAAATGTTTTATTAGTTGTACTGGGATTGCTGCTATCAGGGCCACCAAAAACTCATTACACCAACATAAGAGTCATACCAGCAGATATTGCTCACTTGGATTGGATTATTTTTCCACAAGACCATATGTTCCATCACCCCTTTCCCCTGAGCACCCCTGAATGTTTCATACCAGACAACACAGTCGGGGCCACGATGGCAACCACATACGATCTCTACACTTTGCAGAATTAACATGTCAAGCCGGGAAGATGAGCAAATCCTAAAATGCCATCCTGTCAAGCTCGGTGGACGTTCCAGTGGAGTCATTAAGCACACGCCTTGACCCTCTGTCAGTTCACTTCATCACACAGACGAGAAGCTGTTTAACATAAGCAGCAGCAAATCACCTCGGCAAGATATCGATCTGGGGTCCACATTCTGTCCTTTAAATGTCATTTTGTCAGTGAAATCACAGTTTAAGCAGACACTAATGTCCATGATGCTGACTCAATCGCAGTCATTGACATTCTGTATCACCGGTACATAGGTCATTAAATGATGCGTTTAGACTCTCCACATGAGTGCCGTGTTTCCTTGGAGACAAACTGGGGAAACATATGGTCACAGCCAGGTTTAGACTTTCATTTGTGTTGTCGTGTCATTTCTAAAAGCTATTTCGGCAGTGGCAATGCCCTGGATCATTGCATATTTTTCATTATGTAATCACAGCAAATGTGAGGCCACAAAAGACTGCAAGAAAAGAGTTTTGTTTTTTCAGATTAGTGACAGATCGTTAGAATTAATTGTCAGTCTAATCTCCTTGATGTCTAATTTGATAATGTGTCCAGATTCAAGGATGTGTTTTATTGAACATCACTTCAATTCCATTGTTTTGACTAAGAAAGATGCATGGCCATTCTCCGTTTCAGCACATAATCAGTAATGTGTAATTAGTGTAATCAATATTAGTGAAATAAATCCTCCCTGTGCGGTGCCTGTGGACTCCCCAAGCAATAACAAGGTTAGAAAAACAACATAACGCTTAACCATTTCCACGCTGACAGCCATTCAAGATAACATTTTCAGGCTGTATTGAGGTTCAAAAGACTCCAGTATAAATCCTCTTTATTTCCCATCAAATCCACCGTCTGTTTCTTAATCATTTGTGCGCAATTTACACTCCGCTATGCTGCATGCTTTCATCTTAGCCTAAATAGGACAAAAGCTTGTTATGTTTTAAAGCGGTTGTCATTACTCTGTGCTTCCTGTCATCGCTGAAGCAACAGTGGGAGTGATCTGACTTGAGCATTGTCTGATCTGGCGTAGGCTGGTTTCCATCTGTCAGTAACTGCGAGTGATCAGAGAGAAATTTCAAGTCTCTTCCTCGCCTCTCACATCTAGTGCTAATTCATTGCCAATTTGATTCTAAACATCTCAGCACAAATTGTTTGCTTGCTCGTGGTTTTACCCTCTGCATTCTGGCTTTTAAGATGCTGTGGCAATTTGCTTGGTATTAAAGACGAAGATGTTTCCCCTCTGCTTGTTTTACTTGTCTTGTTAACCTTGTTTGCTTCTGATGCTGCAGTTTAAGGGTACAAATCCATTGAGCGGGGAGCAGGGGCTCTACATGCCCTGTGGGGTAGGACCTGTGGTAAACATGAGTAGTCTCTTGTTATTTCTCACTATATTTAAATGTGAGTGGTTTTGTAAGATAATTAACGAATACAGAAGGAAAAGAGAGCCACTCATTGCGTGTAAAAGACAGGAGAGAACTGGGCAGATACCACAGCTCAGTGGATTTTGTGTGCTTGGCAAATATGTACCCTCAAAATCTCACCACGAATCAGTCATACCTGTGTTGTGCACCCTGACTGACAACTGCAGATGTAACTGTCTCCCTCTCATGTCCCTTATGTAACAGAAAGTACTGCCTTTCTTGGAGCTGTGGCAGCTAAGAGCTGGTGAGGCAATCTGAGCAAAGACATGTTCTGCCCTTATCTGGCAGCATGGGCCAGAGACAGGTGACACCTTCCTAACACAAAACCAACTGATTGCAACAACTCTTTATCTTCCACAGCCCCAGAGATACAGAGATCCAGACAGCAAACCCAGCCCCCCTTCTGGGCAGAAACCAAACCCATACCTGACAAACGAATGTTCACAGAGTTATATCTGCAGACATCTGCTCCTTGGCCTCAGGAGAAAGTCAGAGTAATTTCTCAAAGCATAAATTTTAGATACACGGCAGGTTGGCGTGGGATTTAACCGAGTAAAGATGGGCACACAGACACATGCACTGTGGGGGGTTTTGACATGTTTTTACAGCAACGCAGAAAGCACTACACCGGACTGCAGTACATTATCTGACCCCAGCTGATTAGCCGCCTGTGTAGAGGATGGAATCTAAGTGAGTGTCCACCCACATATGTTGCACCAATAAAATGATCAGCACTGACAAAAAGAGGAAAAAGTGCAGCCCTTCGTATACCTTATGCCCCCAGGATGTGCTATAACTGCAGAAAAAGAAGTTCACATGTATTCTTTTTGGAGAGACAGTGCCTATAAAAAAGTATTCACCCTTCTCGAAAGTTTTCCTCTGTTTTTAACATTGAATCGTAGTCATTTTTTTCTTGAAATTACTTTAAATTAATTTACAAAAAAAGACTCTTTCATGCCAAATTGAAGCAGATTTCTACAAAGTAATGTCAAATAGTCACCCCAGACTCATCTAATTTAACACAGGTGGAGCCAACTGGAGCGAGAAGTCACACAGTTAGTGAAATGGAGATCATCCGAGTGCAGTCAGTGTGTCTCAAATGACCGTGGTATAAAATGACCTGCATCTGGAAGGCCCATTCAAAACCCCCAGATATAACTACACCAAGAAGACAAAAGAACACTCCAAGCAACTCCTCAAAAAGGTTATTGAACAGAATAAGTCAGGGGATAGATACAAAAAAAATCCAATTCACTAAATCAGTAAGAAATGGAAGGAATATGCCACATGCATAAATCTGCCTGGAGCTGGAAGTCCTCAAAAACTGAGTGAGCATACAGGAAGGAGACAAGTGAGAGAGGCCACTAAAACATCTATGACTCATCTGAAGGAGATCCAAGCTTCAGCAGCTGAGATGGGAGAGATTGTGCATACAGCAAGTGTTTAGGTTTTTAACCGGTCAAAGCTTTTTTGAGAGGGCTGCAAATCCCCACCATTCCCAACGTAAAGCATGGCGGTGGCAGCATCATGGTGTGACAATGACTGAAGCATACAGCTGAAGCTATGCAGAAACATTTTGAAGACAACAAGGGGAATGCTATGGTGTGACTGAGTCGAGTCCAGACCTCTGTCTAAGTGAGAATGTGCTGCTGAACTTGAAAAGGGATGTTCATTCAAGACCCCATGTAACCTGACAGAGCTTGAGCAGTTTTACAAAGAAGAAAGGGGTAATCTTGCAGTGCCCCAATGTGCAAGGCTGACTGATCTAGCCACACAGGCTCAGTGCAGTAATTGCAGGCAAAGGTACATCTACTAAATACTGACTTGAAGGGGGTGAATACAAATTTATTTTTAATGATATGTGTTTAATCTGTTTTCACTTTGACATCTAAGAGTCTTTTTGATGACTTCTTGGAAACTTCCAAAGCAGGTGAATATTGTATGATTGTGTTGCAACAAGATCACACATTATTTGAATGAATACTGATTTAAATTGTTTATCATTGATAACTGTAATATGCTTTTAGGAAGTTGTGGCCAAACGTTTAAAAAAAATATTCAACTCAAGTATGAACGAGTATATGAAAAGAAAAAATGAATTCCACCTCTCACAGCCACAGCTTTGTCAGCCTGATTGTATTTCTTTCCACCCACATGCACATTCGATGAGACACCTCACACCTTGTTGATGAAGTTTACACTTTCCATGGAGAGAACTGTTGTACGGAGGATATTCGTGCAGGTATGTGTAGCTCAAAAGTGACTGGCTTCCAATTTGTGTTTGTTTTTTTTACCGCGCACGCATCTCATACAAACAAGTATCCCACACACAAACCAACTGCACACACATAGCAGGACTGTAAAAAGCGACAACTGAGCACACATATTAATCCTGTGTGTATTCTCTTCAGGTGTTGACATGAGGTGTTGTCTTAGCTCAAAGCGAGAAGCGTGCAGAGGCGCCTGGACCTAAAGCTATGACACCTATCGCCGTATTTCATTAGTCGCTGGCTGTCTTTGTATAACCCCAGAGCTAAATGCAAGCAGAGGAGTCTGCAGTGAAAACAAACCTTGCACAGATGGCCGCCAATGAAGAAAGAGAAAATAGCTTTCAGGATGTTGCTGACAGAGCAGACATAATTCATTAATACATATTGTATCCTCTGTCTGCTCTCAGTTTTTTTTCCTCCTGTGTGTATTAGTCAGACCATTGTGCAGCTACAGGGAAGGGGTATGTGCACAAATAATTTTTCTTTGAACCATGTGGTCAATTAATTCAAACAATACAGCTTTCATTACACAAAAAAAGAAAGAGGCCAGAATGCTTTATTTGGATTTCTGTCTGTGTAATAGCTAAAAATGTTCTTTGGTGTGGTTTGTTTGTTCTTTAATGGGGAAAGAAAGTTCCAAGAGCTCTTTGTTCAGGTTAGTTTCATTAGAAAGACCACTGTATGGTTAAAAACTAGCAAAGTCACATTTTTTTAAGCCATTTGTAGCTAATACAAAAATAAATATGTACATGCAAACATAAAATAATTGTTGTGCCTGATGCAGGACAAAGAAAGTTGATAACGTAGCATATGGATGAAATAAAAAGAAAATGGATTCATGCTTTTATTGACTTGTAATTGTGTCATAAAAGTCCCCAAAGGGTGCTGCTGTAAGTAGCCGGGGTTATAAGGGTACGTTTTGTACAGATACTGAATCGTGTGACCTAAATATGTAACGGGCGGCCGGAATTGATGGGACTCAGAAACACTCCCAAAATTGAATCAGTTCTTCTTTGCATCATTTCCGATAAGTTATGCAATGGCCAATTTGCAGAACTGTCTGTACGATCACATGCATGTGATCATCAGCAGGAAGCTGAAGTGGTGTTCACTTGTTGTCATAGTTACAGTGACGCCTTGACGCTATCTCACCATGACACAGAAATCTTTAACAAATCCGTGGATCCAGACTATACGCTGCATCACTGCCAAAATCTAATAAAGTGGTTCTTGTGTAATTTCTGATCTTCCCCGAAAATTTCATCCAAATCTGTTAGTCCGTTTTTGAGTAATGTTGCAAACAGATAAACAGACGGACGAACGTACATCGATCGTCACATAACTCTGTCCTTCCTTGGCAGAGTAATAAGCAACCTTGACATTAAAAAACTGTTGTAACATACTTAAAATGAAACACCAAGCATTTCTGTACCGGCTAGTTTGTGTTCTTTAAGCATTTTTTGAAAACTTCAGGGAGTTTAAGGACTCATTCGCACTCATTCTACCACAGTATAATACTTTTAGATTGGTATACCACTCCAAAAGTCAGGCTGACATGGCTCTCCAAAAACACAGATGAGGTGCCATGCCAGCATTACTGCAGTTGAAACGATGGGCAACCTAGCCACTTTTTTTTGTTAGATGAATACTACAGCAAGTTCTTCCATTTCCATGGGTAGTCATTTCCCCTTCACTACTTCATATTCCTCTTTCACAGATTCAAGATTCATAAAACTCTGAGCTTTTATTAGCCGCAAGAAGCTCAAGCCTGCACTTTTCGCTACTCACATGCTCCTTCGGCGCCACCACCAAAACCTCCGTCTGTTACACCTCTGCTCTTGAGCTCTTTCACTTTTTCATCACTCCATCTCACTCCCTACTTCCCCTCCCTCCATCTGTATGAAGCTGTTCCAGTGTGTGATCAAAGCACAGTGCGCTAGAGTTCTTTCCTCCCTCTGTCAGAAGCAAAGAGACAAGGGAGACAAAGGCCCCACAGTAGTCTGCCACAAATAACCTCTTCACAGCACAACACTTGCTCTCACTCACACAAACACGTACATACCGACTCAGCCTATGGCAGTGGTAAGAAAAGTGAGTAAGGCAGATCTGTTTGAGGGAGCTGAGTGTATCCTGCCACTTGTTGGGTCTCTATGGTGATCCCAGGCATAAAAGGATGCAGCTTCTAATTATCTTCTATTCACACCAAACTGACACGACACATAGAGAATGACTTGACTGATAGGGGAGTCGTCTGCGTGCTTTGTGGAGCAGAACGGGAATTTTAAAAAGTGCTGCAGCCTAAATAACACCACGAGCTGCAGAGAGTCAAAATAAATCAGAATGCAAGGATTTTCAGCTATATTCAGAGTGGAAAGTATGAAGTCGAAGGACAAAACAGTTGTCGCTGTCCTTGTGTTTTTTTTCCACAAGGGCTACTGTCATTTGACTATTCTGTGTTTTTAGGTGGCTATTCAGGGGCACTCTGAATGATATTCCAATTTCCACTACAGACAGGTCCCATAGAGCCTGTGAATGAGGTATTTGAGGCGCATACGCTGCATATCAACTGTGGAGTTAATGCAAATACTCCACACATTTTGTTGTCCCAAACCCATTTTCTGTCTGTCTGCCTCTGAACCCACATTCATCTGAACTCTTTGCCCTCCACAAAACTCTACGAACTCCCCTTCACACTTCTGTATCCCACATTATGCAGGTTTTTTTCTCTTCTTTTTTTGCATTAATCTGCAGCCAAATTCAGTCTTTCAGATCAGACGCCTTGATCTAAACCAAACCTGCGGGTCCAAAAGCCTCTGAATGATGTTAGATCTGAACGGGGAATAGGTGAGGAGGCATTTGGTATTACTTCTTCCAATTTGGCTTCCAGCAGCAATGGAACTTGATGAAACCTGTGTGTTGCTCAGCATGGATGTTTGTAGATATAGCGACCCGTGATGAGGGTTCGTCTATTTTTGTTGCAGTTTTTAAAGGGAGTGATTCAGGCACTCAACCGGAATGCCAAACTACAATTTACAAAAACGCCTGTTGTGACAAAGAGGTGCAAGTCAAACTCTCACAAGCAGACATATCATGAAGTAGTAATTTAGAAACGCAATTCAAATCTCTTTTTTTTCTGTTTTCTTTGTTTTCCTCATCAGTGAATTGTCAGATACGTGACTCAGTGGTTACTCAGTCCCTGCTCTGTGTCTGGTAGGTACCGCGGAAACTGTGCGGCTCATTATCCTCCATTAGGGCTTTTGGCTGAATCAGTGTGGAGGCAGCTCTGGGCCGTATAATGAGCGTGGCTGAAATCACAGCTAACAGCCTCACAGAGCAGGTGCTGCTAGAACACAAACCACACTATTCTGTGCAACTCCGCCAGGACTGCAGCACAGAGTTACACAGACATACACATATCTTTCTCCACTAAATCAAATCTCTGCACAAGCACATACAAAACAAGAAAAAATGTAGTTCTCTGCCTGTGCATAGATCGATATTGTCATTTGAGGGAGAATAAAAGCAAAAAAGAATTCTGTCTGACAGTAATGAACCAAGCCAGGCTCAAGGCTATAATGAAGCTGATGCAACCTGACATATTCTGTGAGGACTGTCTTCTTGGGCTTTTCTCTTTTCTCTCAGGAGAAAAAAAAAACAGTGGTGCCACAGATATCTCATTTACTCCACTAAACACTTGTGTCACATAATACACTTATCACAAAGCTTTCTCTGCTACACAAAGGACACCAGTTCATCTGTCTTGATTTCTGCCTCTCACTCAGTCTTTCTGCTACACAGGCAAGAGGTTGCACTCAGATTGTTCTTCAGGGGTACTCTGGTATGTCCATGCCAATTAGGTGTTATTGATGCGCCTTTCATGCCTTCAGTTCGTTCTGTGGGGCTCGGAAAAGAATGTAAGAGCAGTTTTGTCCCTGTCCCTCTCATTCTGTTTATCTCTCTTTGCTGACATCAACAGATGGGCTTTTGTCTTGGCTCCAAATATACATTTTGCCAGACTGACAGCAGCTAAGAGGCCTATCTCACATTATCACACCTTCGACACTGGAAATTTAGCTCCATTAACCTTCTCCGATTTTTAAATGTTATCAGCAAATTGTTTTCATGCTGTGGATTAATCTCCTGTTTCGTTCATAATTGGTGTCATCTCGCCCATATCTGTTTGAACAGCTATTTGGAAGCGTCTATAGCTATAGTTTGAACAGAGGCTGTTTATCTGGATGAAACACAGCAGTTACAGTGTTTAAGCTATAAACATCATTGACTAGGGAACATGGAATTACCGTTCACTAAACTTCTTCCCCAAACAGTGATTGGCCAATCATAGTTTAGCACCTGTAACTGAGCACGGCCAGTTTGCCAGGTTTTAGCTAGAACAGTAATCTGTATATAAACTGTTTGGATGGGGATTCCTTTTTTCTCTCCAGAACAAAAAGTTCAAGAGCAAGGAATGGAATAGTCTGGCATAGTCACACCTTTTCTCCACAGTGCTGTATCAGCATCACAGAGTGGTCTGGATGCACCTAAATATCATTTTGCCCTTTTGATATTTCTAATTATAGTTGTCTTTGGTAGCGCTAAGCCAAGGATGCAGCAAGAGTGCCCCTGCAAAACAGTGCCAGTTTTGGTGGAGTCAAGCACTGTCATTTAAATAGCTAATTCACCTGACGAGTCAAACAGGCCTGCCTTACTGCATGCCATTTTCAGTGTTGCTGATCAGAGGTTCTTGCTGCCATTATGCAGAGGAAAGGAGGTTTTGAAGATGGTAACATGCAGGTAACACAAATACAGAGCAGAAATGCCACAGTCAATGTGCGGTGAATGGAATGAATAGTGTGTTCGTCTGTTACAAACATTAGCATGTCACTATCTACAGCTGGAACCTAAACTAGCATTATTCCAAAACCGTGTGTATTTTGTTACATGCTTTTTGCACAGCTTACATACACAAAAAAACAAACAAACTTGCTAACACCAACAATATTCACAGTGCAGTACTTCCCACAACAAAAGCTAACATTAGCAGTTGTCCTGCTCTGCCTGGCTGAAGTTTACACATAAATTCATGTAATTTGCCAAACACATTGTTTCATCCTGAAGCCTGCGATGGTAAAAGCTACACAGTTTGAAGATATAAAAAGCTAACAAGCTCATGTGGGTCTAACATGCTGATCTTACCTTTCTCCATATTTTGCTCCCAATTTGGTCCGAGCCATTTACAATTTAGCATCTGAGTCCCAATCCGATACCATGTTCCTAGATAAGTAATTAAAATCAAGCCAGTATATATGCTTGACAACCGAATAGCTATGAAATGCATAAAGAATAAGTTGCATTTCCGCACCCAACTCTTAATATTGCATAGGTGGACACGAACCTTCCTGTAAAGCTCCAGTAGAACACTGTCTGAAATGTAGTGCTGAGTGGAAAAGATGTATCAAGGCTCCTCAATCTCCAAAAGATGGAGAAAATTGTATTTGCTAAATGCATGTCAGAAAATATATTGTATATTAGCTGTTATACCTGATTGTCTTAATGTTAAATAATATAGTGATTTAAGGAGATGTTCACTTGGACAATTGGCAAGCAGAGAGCCTTATAGGGATTTAACTAACTATGACAGCGACTTATGTGATGCTTCACCCAGCGCTCTTATGCTTTTTGACAAGGACATTGTTCCTATAATCCAGTTGTATTATGCTACCTCTGACCAAAACCATTCTTCTATTGACTCAAGCAACAATATCAGTACAAGATAAATGTCCACACTGGTCAGACTATATTGTCGTTTAATTACAGATGGATTAATAATGCTGCCAAATTTTTTAAAAATCCTAACTTCCTGCTGTCTTTATTAGTCGCATGTAAAACAATGGATACAAAAAAGTAAAAGAATAAAGATTGGGCTCAGATGTATTCTGATATCTACCTGTTAAAAAAATGCTTTGATCGACCACAATCTCAATCTTTGACATCCGATTAAGACATCCCTATGTGTAACACAAGCACTAACTAGTTCCAGACCACAATAAAAGTAATGGTCTTTCTATATTTTAAGGTCTTTTCAAGAATCATCAGTTAGCAAGGATTGTGGCTTCGTCCTGGGGAATGCAGCTTTGGCATCCGTCTCATCAATAAAAAAATGACCAGGAATTTCAATCGGTAAACCTTGTAGTCATTAAGGGAAAGGTGGGGCTAGGCAAGAAGCTAGTGTTTAAGTAAATTAATCATGAAGTAAATTATATTGCAAGATCGCGCACAGAAAATTTCATGACAATTCATGCTCTTAGGGAATGCAGTCACATAGCTTCATCACTGACAGAAATGCGATCATCCATTGTGATACCTCCCTGTCTTTGTTGGCTGCGCGCTTTCAGACTGAGACAGGGGCGCTCTGTGGCGAGCTTAGGCTGAGATCTGTTCACTAGCTCAGCCATCTAAGCGCTACAAATGACCCACAATATGCTAGAGTGCCCACAGGGGAAATAAAGCTTCCAGACATGAGACTCCATCACCACTACGCTCAAGTGAGGGAAATGGAGGGGCAGAGAGCATTTAACCATGCTTGCTTCACTGGCCTCCCGCGTCTTGTTAAAAGCCAATGGCCACTTATGACAGAAGGGATAGGCGAGATGATGAAATGTAATGGGCCAAGAGGAAAGGAGCTTGGCTGAAGAGGTCTGGGAAGTCAGAGGGAAGAAGATACAGGAGCAGATGGGAGATTTCAACGATCTTAATAGGAAAATGAGGAACGTTATGCAGTGCACGTAGATCGTGTATGCGCGGGTGTTTGCGCATGTGTAAAAAGTGCCACCTGAAAGACTTTGTTGCAAGTATGAATAAAAGTAGATCTGCTCATCAGCACCTTCTTCATGTTTGCTGTTACAGGAAGCGTAAACCCAGCCTCCCTGTGAGTGGCACTTCTAATAGTATGAAACAGTGGAAGACAAGGCAGAAAAAAAAGTGCCTGTGGCCACATGTATGTACAAGATAATATCTTGTGCTTTCTACTGTTAAACTCACAAGCACTGTAGATAAGAGATAAAGTTTGCCTGAAAAAAAAAAAAAAACGCAGCAAACAAATTGTGCTAGAACTTGTTTTTTGGGAAGTTCCAAGCAAACAACTGATCCACTACATCAGGGACACACATTCTTTATATTACACAGCTGCTGCTGGACATTTACATTACTGTATACATCACAAAAACAGTTTTTACATCCTGGGAAAGATCCTTTACTTCTTTCACAAAAGTCTGATGAGAAGATTAATCACCTTTTTATATCTTGGCAGTAAATAAGGGGCTGGAGTTGAGGCATGATTAGAAAAATCAAGTTTTGTACAGTTTTGACATGTCCATATGGTGTGTTTTTGAGGATGCCATACGTGAAATAAAAAGTCAGCTGCTATTTGTGAGCTGCAGTGAGCATTGGTGGGTATTGATAAGGACTGGGACTTCAAAGATGCACACATTCCAAACCAGGTAGCGGTCTAGAGTCACATCTAAGCCATAATAAGCCAGGAAGAGATTATTTTCATGGAAGAAGCTTCTGAATGTGTAATTCTGATACACAGAGATGAGGTTTTAACAGGTTTAATCAATGAGCGTAGAGGGACTTGAAAAAGGAGGGGAGTAGCTTGGCTCTGTCCCAATTTCAAAAATATCACTTGCAACACCTCTAAACCTTTGTAATTGAAACAGTATTTAGTGTTTCTTTAAGCCATACAACAGCTTTTAGACAGATTATCCATCCAAGCAATAGCAGTTATGGTCAGTAAGCACCGGTTTTAGAAGAGGTCTCCAAATAGGTACATGGTAGGAACGTCACTCTGCACACTATGAACCAGTCAGTTACCGAATAATTATAGGATAACAAAAAGATACCGTAGAACAGGATTTTAAATATTGCAACGTTCCATCAATTTTCAATGCCAATGTGCTCTGTGTAATCCATATAATCTGTCAAAATTACATGTGCAAAGAAACAGCATGGACCATTTCATGTAGCATGAGTGCTCACTTTAGACAGAATTGGGTCCCATTGAGTTCCACATGGGTTCCATGGAGTCAGATTGTCAGAATGCACATGTTGGCAGGGCCTTGTTTGCTGCCACCCCGCTGTGAGAAGGTCAGCACCTTGCTGTTCCAGAGAGCTGTGCAACCTCCTCTGGAACCAGTCCCGCATTTATCACCATGCTCGATAGCTACCATTTGTGACAGGATGATTTACCAATTGTGCCACGCTGACCAATAACATTTCTGCTGTGTAGCTCGTATGGGGTCAGTGTTTCAGTTTTTCTACAATAAATTCCCTCTCTCTTGTAACATCACAGGGCAGGACACCGGTTTATACTAATGTGTGTCTGGGCAGACAAGAGAAATAGGGAAAACAAAGCGTATGTGCAGTCACAGACAGACCACATCTTGTAATATGCTATACCGTGTCCTAACCCATTCTCCACTATGACCACTGATCCTGCATCATGACGAAAATTGTCATCCGGCAAAACATCTCCTAGCGAGCCTTTGGCCTTAGCTGAGTTTGGCCCACGGGAAGATTTGAGACAGTCTTATCACTGCATTTCTTCAGTGTAACGCTTGCAGGATATGTTCAGGATTAGGATGATTTAAAAAAAGTGCCACTATCTCCCCTGTGACTGCTTTTAAAGCAGGATTTCTGTAACGAAATCAAAATTTGAGACATATGAAGTTTTAATTCCATCATTTGCTTTGATGGAATTTTCATTAAAGCGAGAATTAAAAACAATCACGCAGAAGATTTCTCTGTCTCAGTCAATTAGCTCTCAAAAGCTGCTTCAAGTCACAATGGGAATTGGATCTACATTCATTAAATACAAAACAAATCAATATCAAAACATAATAAACAGTCGTACACTGTGCAATTGGACATTTGTTATTCTCATTTGAATGTTGATATATGGGAGATGTGCAAAACGCTACCATGCATACTGCTGAGTATTGTGTAAATGTGAAAGCGGGAGTGTAAAATAGGAAAAGGGACTATGACTACAAAAGGTGTAACCAAACTATAACCAGAAGCAAAGCTAAGTAAAGATTTTGGACACTTACTAACCATTGAAAGTTGCAGAAACGCATGACTGCATTGCATTTTGGGACATGTTGTGTACCATGGACACTACTTTGTTCAGAAATGTCTTATGCAGTCTATGGTTTTACGACAGGAATTTTAAATGGAACTTTACAGTGCAATTTGACATCTAAATAAAAATAGGTATATCTGAATTTACCTAAACAAGGCTTTAAAAATACAATCTCTCCTGTATGTAGGTCAGATTTGAACCTTTTTTATTTTGTTGCACCAGTGACTGTGCATGTTTTGAGGTTGATATTTTGCTTATTACAAAAACAAACACTTTTACACATGCCAGTGATGCCGATCAATGTTTTCAATGATTTATGAATATGGTACAACAGGCTTCAGGGTATTTCATCGACACTTTTTGACACCACTTCATATAGCTGTTCTAAATAAGCAATAATACAATCATAATGTTTTCGCTAATAAGAACAAGACTCTTTCATTAAACTTGTTGCCAGAATTCAGAATGCCTCCTTGGTAGCAGCAATAACACAGAAAAATAAGTTATAATACATCTTACAGTAATCACGTTACTGCTGCAGCATCTAATGTTACTACTTTATTTCATTTTTGCACATGACTCAAACTCATTTCGATATCAGATTTCATATGCATTCAAAGCTAATGCACGTTTCTGTACTTTTTTTTAATATTTGCAGAATTTTTGCACAATAAAGATTTCCACTCCTTGCTCTTAGACCTGCTCTCTCCCATTGCTTTTGCGCTCATAGGCCCTCAACGACGATCCACTCAGTATTGCTCAGCTGAAATTTTACCCCACCCCACATAAATTACTCACCACTTGCTCCAAAAATAGAAAAAAAAGTTGCATGTGCACTCAGCACTGACTTTAACCAAAGCAAATAAGACCAGAGCTCGGCAGATTCGTCTGGTTCCTAAACAGATTACCTTTTGAGCTCGTGATGCAAGTGGTACCAGAGCAAAATTGAAGTGGTACAGAGTGGGAGATAAGGTGACCCTCTGGCTGTTTAAAAAAATTTCACTCTTTGCTCACCGACAAAATCCTAATGCTCAGCACTCTTTCCACCTCAGCTCCACTCTCGTGCTCTGGCAGCTATTGTAGTGGTAACTAGACTGTATATGTTGAAATGATTTAAGTCTTTATCTTTTTTACTATAGATGTTCATTTAGTATGTCAGCTCAGGCAAACAGGATACATTACATTCAGCTCCCAAGAATGATAAAGTTGTGTCTTCTAGTTAACAGTGATGTTGGCATAGCTTGTTTGTGTTCATTTTTACCACAGAGTTTGACTTTTGATTTAAAGAGCCCATAGTATGCTCATTTGCAGGTTCTTTTAAAAAAAAAAATAGAATATGCTTACATGATAAATAAAAACACATTCTGTAAATTGTTGCAGCATCTCTTCTCACCTTCTGTCTGAATTGTCTGTTTTAGTACCTGACTATTTAAGGCCTCCTGTCTAAAAAAAAAAATTGGCTGTGATTGGTCAGCTGCTCTGACAAAAGCAAGGAAACATTATGTATGTAAGTACAAGGAGATGGCAAAAAAAAAAAAAAAAAAAAAAAAAACTGCAAGGAAGCCGTTCATTCTCTGTTTGAGAGTGTGACAAAACTTGTCACTAGGCAGACATTAGGCAGATATGTCACATGATGACATCGATAAGTAATGGGGAAAAAGACTGAACTTCAAATGAAGCCTTTCAGGTAGATGAGCAGCAGTGTTACATGTGGTGTGGATTTTGCACTTTTCACACGCACCAAAAAGTAGCTATATATCCAACAAGTCCTCAAATTCATACGACCGCATAGGTCGTTTGCACCGTGCACCGGAATACGACCTATGCGGTTGTATGAACGTTTGCGCCCCTACGGGGAAAACGAACGCATTACGGGATTTAATTCGCGAAACGGCTTTTCCGTTGCGAAACGGCTTTTTTCTCACTTTTGCAACACGGGTTGAGGGTTATGGTTAAGGTTAGGTTTAGGGACAGGGACAGGGATAGTGTTAGTTAAAACTTTGTTCATGGTGACGTTTCAGCTGACACACCGGAGTGTCGATATTTACTCAACCGCTAGAGGCCGGAAACGTCAAAACGTCACATGCGATCACACTGAAGGAAAGTGAAAAATCAAAAAGCACAATATGGGCTCTTTAAGACTGCAGCTATCTAGACGTTAAACAGCAAAAAAAAACAAAAAAAAACACTGTACATGCAAAAGACAGCTTTCATACTTGAGAATCATTTTATTTTTAAACTAGAAATTTCCACAACGTGAAATGATCCTTCTCCTTTTGCACAGAATGAGAGAGAATCCCACTGAGGATGAACAAGTGGAGGAGGAATCGAATCAAAGGTGTTACAATCGCCCACAGTCAAAAACTGCTCTGGATTGTTATTAAAGATTAGCTAATCACTGGTAGCCAGTCAGTCTGCAGTGTCAGGCAGTGCTTTTTTACTTAGTAGTCTATTTATGTAAGCCTGTGATAATGTAGCTGTATGGTAATTGTAATATCCATATTAATGCGGCTCGGATTCCACAGTGACACATCCACAGAAATGTTTTAGAAGTGTGGGCTCAGTGATGTCAGTTGATTGAAGGTGTTTGGAGGAGGCAGAAAGAGGGGGTTCAACACAAAAATCACAGCGTGTTTCTCACCACATTCCGAATGATAATGAATAGCCGTTATTCATATATGACTCAGGCAGGTGCTTCATTAATTCCTGATGTGCTTAAACCTCATCATGATTCAGGTGCGGAATTTTTTAAAGATGATTCACGCGTTTGTGACGTTTCCTCTTCTGAGTTTCTTGAAATGTGCCACAGCCTCTACCGGTGTTACTTTTCACAGTGCCACATCTGGCACTACTCTTAGCCCTCATGAGAATTTCTGCCATCTCTCCGACTGAGGATAGAGCTCAGGGAGTCATAATCTGTGTTCAGCTGTCAAAATGATTTATCCAGCCAGCTGAAAACATATGGACGTGTGTGTTTTTGTGTGTGTGAGTCATGTGTGCTCTCTATGTTCCATCTTTCCACATTGTGCACTTTTAAAGCGTATGTCAGCGCAAAAGAGGCTGGAGCCGGTGGTGCCGCTCAGCCAAAAAAATATTTTCACTTCACATGACTGTAATTTCAAGCCTCTCGGGGAGTCATCGTGTGCTGCATTGACTGAGGAGGGGGGAGATAGGCGAACATGCATACCCTCTATTCTATTCTATCTCCGCTCACAGCCCGCTGCTCCCATTTATGTGTGCATGTTGTGTTTGCATGTTCAGGGGGAACAAAACAGAGGTGCACGTGAAAAGACGAGCTTATTGCTGTGCATGTTTTATGCACTGAGCATAATGACACGGTGTCATATCTGTCCCCCCTAGTGGATACCTGCTGTCACATCTTCAGCGGGTGTGCACGTAGATATCTGCCGTCCCCACAGCAAAGCCAGCTAAGCCAGGTGCCCTTGCTCCCAAAGATAAACCCCTAAAGCTTGAATGACAGGTTGAGCACTTTGAGACCACACACACACACACACACACACACACACACACACACACACACACACACACTTCCTTTCTCACTCTTTTGGCCTTTATTTTCTCACTCTCGCTTTTTATGTCATGACTCTCTTCCCTCTCGCTCTCTCTCTCTCTCCCTCTCTCTCTGGGTTCAGCTTGGTCAGTTCTGATTCTCTAATGGCAGCATAAGCGCAGATGTCATCGTGTCACATGCAGATTTTTGGTGGTATTCATAACCAGCAGCTGCTATTTTCCCTCACATGTAAATTTTTGGTTGATAATCCCAAACAATAGCAAAGCATGGATGCTAATAGGAGCATCGGGGATTTATCAACACTCTACAGCAGGACGCAAAAGGCTATGAAATCGTCCCTTGGTCTCCGACTGGAAAGTGAAATAGGAGGAGGCGGTGCTTTGAACTGAGGAAACTCATAGCCGATAGACTACTGTGGGAGATAGCTGAGTAATAGCAGAGCAGAGATAGCCAGGTCTTGTGTGTGTTATCAGAGGAGACTTTAAATTGGGTTAAAAGGATTTGAGCCTCTGGATGAATTCAAAGGCGTGCATTTGTGTGCACTTCGGTGATAATATTGATCATATTCTCACATGCAACTATCCCTTTCCTTTTTTATTGGTGGGCCATGAAAAATAATGTAAACACTGTATGAACTGTGCTGTAGGCTACATGTCGTGTGACTGAATTCATGTTGTTGATCTAAAGTTATGACCACTGATTCACTGTGGTAAATAGCACATGTACAGTGCCTTGTGAAAGTATTCGGCCCCCTTGAACTTTTCAACCTTTCGCCACATTTCAGGCTTCAAACATAAAGATATAAAATTTTAATTTTTTTGTCAAGAATCAACAACAAGTGGGACACAATCGTGAAGTGGAACGAAATTTATTGGATATTTTAAACTTTTTTAACAAATAAAAACCTGAAAAGTGGGGCGTGCAATATTATTCGGCCCCCTTGCATTAATACTTTGTAGCGCCACCTTTTGCTGCAATTACAGCTGCAAGTCGCTTGGGGTATGTCTCTATCAGTTTTGCACATCGAGAGACTGAAATTCTTCCCCATTCTTCCTTGCAAAACAGCTCGAGCTCAGTGAGGTTGGATGGAGAGCGTTTGTGAACAGCAGTCTTCAGCTCTGCCCACAGATTCTCGATTGGATTCAGGTCTGGACTTTGACTTGGCCATTCTAACACCTGGATACATTTATTTGTGAACCATTCCATTGTAGATTTGGCTTTATGTTTTGGATCATTGTCCTGTTGGAAGATAAATCTCCGTCCCAGTCTCAGGTCTTTTGCAGACTCCAACAGGTTTTCTTCCAGAATGCTCCTGTATTTGGCTCCATTCATCTTCCCATCAATTTGAACCATCTTCCCTGTCCCTGCTGAAGAAAAGCAGGCCCAAACCATGAGGCTGCCACCACCATGTTTGACAGTGGGGATGGTGTGTTCAGGGTGATGAGCTGTGTTGCTTTTACGCCAAACATATGGTTTTGCATTGTGGCCAAAAAGTTGGATTTTGGTTTCATCTGACCAGAGCACCTTCTCCCACATGTTTGGTGTGTCTCCCACTTTTCAGTTTTTTATTTGTTAAAAATGTATAAAATATCCAATAAATTTCATTCCACTTCACGATTGTGTCCCACTTGTTGTTGATTCTTGACAAAAAATTTAAATTTTATATCTTTATGTTTGAAGCCTGAAATGTGGCGAAAGGTTGAAAAGTTCAAGGGGGCCGAATACTTTCGCAAGGCTCTGTATTATGTTTCTGGGATTTTGCCTTATCCTTGAGATTTTCTGTGCTTTTAAAGGATCTGCAAAATTACAAAGTCCAATTTTCAGTTGCAGGAACTCGAGGCACGACGTAGCACAAACGTTTACAGGAACAGCCCCCTAATTGGCCCTCTCACACTTTCTGCTTTCACTGCAGCGTAAGATACGACAGCTTCAAGCCTTGCCTTAACTCTGAGTGCACCAAAAACAACAAGACATAGTAGTGACAGGACCTAACTCCAGTTCTGTGAGCTTATAGGAAATACAACAATAGAAAAGGTTTTGTTATATTAGCCTCTATGGTTTATCATACGTTGAAGATGAGGATGTTAGAGAGGAGAAGTTTATTACTCAACAATGTTATCAAGAGGGCAGAAAAATACAGTTTGTTGTCTTTTCTGACTCAAACCAATCCGCATGTGTTTACTCCGAGCTTAGCAAATCGATGTCTATACCTGAAAAGTAGTTTCTAATTTGTCAGGAGCAGTCAGAAGTTCCTATACTCTAAAAACAGTGTTTGGGCTTAATCTTTTTCAGTTCAGATAATTTTTTAATGAAAATATGCTCGACCAAAAAACTGCATTGAGTTTGGGAAATTGTCCACAAAGGTATTGTTAGTTACCTTTGTTAATTACTTCAACTCTTACTTAATAATTAGTAGCATCAATACAAGTCTGAGTTGATTAATCATAAAATTTGGTTATTTCGACTCCCATTTCTATATTATTTAAATGAATTTTACGTAATTGACATACCGGTAGTTTTAAACAGAAGTATTTAAGTTTTAAATTGTTTACTCAAATTAAGTTTTAAATCAACCAATGTCTACATTTTAGAGTGGGTCTGATGCAAAAAGGAAATGCAAGGAAGCTAATGGCACATTTTTCCATGCCATATGGGAAGGCTCTGTGGTTTTATCCTTTTGGGAGACGGTGTTGGCAAACTTTGGACAGTAGAAAAAACAGCCCTGACCAGACTTCCACCAGCTATGTCTTCTGAGGGACAAAAATCTTTCACCACCATATGACACTAAAGCACAGAATGGATTCATATCTACAGGCTTCATTATTGCAGCAAGACTTATTTTGTGAAATCAGAGGAACACAAGAGCTCACCGAATGGGTTGAAATCATGACTGAAATTGCTTCTCTTGAATACACATTAACTAGGAATAAAAATATAAAAGAGAAATGGAAGCAAGCGTGGGATCATTTCCTCCTATATATTAAGTTAATTGATTATTATCGGCACTAAAAGAGTGGGAGGGTGTCTGTTTCTGTTACTGTATTTTTTTCCTTATGGATTGTTCTGTCTGAATTTCTACAGTAACAATAAAGCAAAACATCCAAGACGCATGTATGTATGTTGATTAAAAAAGACAAAATCTATTAAATTGTAATGACAAATAAATAAACTATCACATAAATTTCAGTTTAAATTGCTGATGACTGATGCAATCACCAACATTACTGTCAGTTCATCCCATTAATATAATGTTTGCAACTTAAAACATTTCAAAGACATTGGAAAACTGAATTACAATTTTTGTTTTGCAACTATGCATTTTATTGAGAGTTGGGAATGAGTTCCTTGAATAACTTTTTCTCTGCAGAAGACGCTTTCTATTCTCCAGGGTGGTTTTATAAGCTGAAACACACACAAAGACTCCTACAGTAGAATATTGCCTGTGGATCTGTTGTTACAGAACTATTGTTACCAGGATTTAATAGAGCCAGCTGACCAATTAGAGAAGACGAGGCCTTTTACTAAGGTTAGCCTTGAAGAGACAAGAGATAAAACTAAATATTTTAGACAGAGGGCGAAAACTGGTGCCGCAGCAATAAGAAAAATAATGTGTTTTGTGAACAGTACAGCATGCAAACATATTGTCCTTGATCACAAAAAGAAAACTACAAACCCTTCAACTGTATATAACATGGGTTCTTTAATAAAGTTTATAACTACACGAGTTCCCAAATAAGGCCACGATTCATACTGATGTCCACTTCTTAATTTAATTCCATTCCTTCGACGACATATATTCCTCATACAGACACCGTGGACACATAAAAGTATGGACACCGTGAAAACTGGAAAAGAATTCAAACAAAGGTTCTCTCAGTGCGACATAAATAAAGTAACAGAACTTAAATACCATCAAAACAACCCAATCTTTACATAAAACAAAATAATTTACCGTGTGCGCCTCTGGAACTGTTGTGTAGCTTGTCATGGTAGCTCTGACCTTGCTCTGAGAGCGCGGTTACCCACAATTCCTGACAACGCCAGGTACTCTTTCAAAATAAATATCCGCATGTTCACAAATTTCAAATTAAATTAAATCGTAAACAACAACAAACCTTTCAACATTGGAATATGAGTTAATTCCTTTTCAATGTGGAACTTCAACAGTTACACTCCCACCAAATTGCTACAATTTATGATTTCTTTTAACCATAAATAAATTTAGCAATTTCATGAACAACACAAAAAATTGATATGAGAGAAGAATCTCTCAACAATGTTTCCTCTAACTCTCAACACAAGTACATGTTACATGTTTTTGTGGATGTGAATACAAACATTTAATTACTTTCCACTAAAACAACAAGTTTATGAACTGGACGTTCAATGACAGATGGATTAGTGAGCCTTTGACCTTCCTTTCCTAATTTCTTGTTACCTATTTGTATGGTGGCTTTACGCACCAGACCATCACCATCTGTACAGACATTCAAAACTTTCCCCAGTCTCCATTCATTGCGAGGACATCCCTCTTCTCTGAGAATGACAACATCTCCAATCTTAACATTACGTCGTGGAGAATGCCACTTTTGCCTTAGAGTAATGTTTGTCAAGTATTCTTTCTTCCATCTACACCAGAATTGTTCAGACAAATACTGCACTCTGCGCCACCTTTTCTTGGCGTACAGATCTTCTGCCACAAACTTTCCCGGGGGAGGAAGAGGAACAGAGGTTTTCATGGTGAGCAAATGGTTTGCTGTAAGCGGCTCTTCACCTTTAGGATCACTGATGCTGTCAGTGGTGAGCGGGCGGCTATTTATTATTGACATGGCTTCGTAGAAAAATGTTCTCAAGGATGCATCATCCAACCTCCCAGCACTCTTTGAGAGAGTCCAAGTCATAACACTCCTCACCGTCCTAATCTGCCGTTCCCATACGCCTCCCATGTGACTGGCATCAGGTACATTCATAACAAGGTCACACTGTTTCTCTGCTAAATAAGCAGCCAATCTGTCTTTGTCCATTTCCTTTAGTGTCTTTGAAAACTCATTTTTTGCTCCGACAAAATTTGTTCCCTGATCAGATCTGATCTCTCTTACAGGTCCTCTGATGGCGATAAAACACCGTAATGCATTAATGAAGGCATCTGTTGTTAGATCTTCAAGCATTTCTATGTGAATGGCTCTTGATGATAAGCAAGTGAATATCAGACCGTATCTCTTGCTCTCTTTCCGACCCTGTTTAGCTGAAAAGGGTCCAAAACAATCCATCCCGCAAAATGAGAATGGTGGTGAGGGGTCAGTACGGTTCACAGGCAGATCAGCCATTTTTTGTATTTCTGTAGGCCTGCGAGCTCTTCTGCATGGGACACATTGTTTGATTTGATTTGCTACAACCTTGCTGCCACCAACAATCCAGTAGCCATTTGCTCTCAGTTCATTGAGGGTCTGACCTCTGCCTTGATGCTGCGTTTTCTCATGACAGTGATTCAGGATCAGGCGTGTGACAACACTATCTTTTGGCAAGATGGCAGGATGTTTCAGGTCATGAGGTAAGGAAGCTGCTTTTAATCTCCCTCCCACCCTGAGGACACCCTCCTGCAGTACTGGATCAAGCTGAAACAACTTATTATTATGTGGCAATTTTGCCCGCTTAAGCTTCTGTATTTCCTCTTTGAAGGCATCTCTCTGTGCTAACCTCACAAGCACTAAACTTGCTTTTCTCCTTTCCTCAACTGTTATGAGATCTTGTGATCTGTTCCTTTGCGATAGCCGTAGGATCCGAGCTACTACATTCAATGCAGTGTGCCATTTAGAAAATCGTTTGAATCTGTCCATGAAATTCTCTTCCTGAACTCCACTGATTTGCAGCGCTTGTGTTGTTTTTATCTCAGGATCTCCTACTATAAGCTCTGGAGTTGCTTTAGGTGAGGAAATTTCTCTCTCCCAGAGAAATTTTGGTCCAGTAAACCAGTTGGAAGTGATCAAGTCTGCCACCCTGAGGCCTCTGGAGGCATGATCAGCCGGATTTTGATCAGTTTCAATGTAATCCCACTGAGCTACATCTGTCATGTCTCTGATTCTCTGAACTCTGTTGGCTACAAAAACGTGAAATCTACGGGCTTCATTAGCGATGTAGCCTAGAACTACTTTTGAATCAGTCCAAAAGTATTCCTGGTCGATCTTGAGTTCCAGCTCTTCTTTCAACATGCTGCTGACTGCTGCTGACACCACAGCGGCTGTTAGCTCAAGCCTTGGTATGGTTACAACTTTTGTGGGAGCGACTCTGGCCTTGCCGATGATTAATGAGCAATGAACTTTATCTTCACTCACCACTCGTATGTATGAACATTGACCGTATCCATAACTACTTGCATCTGAAAAATGATGCAACTCAACTCTTTGAGCTTTAGTTAGAGCTTCAGGAGCAAAGCATCTTGGGATTTGGAGTTTTTGCAGACTCTTTAGATCATTCAGCCAATTCTTCCACTGTGGGTGTAAGTCTTGGGGCAGCGGGTCGTCCCATGCTATGCCCTTTTGACACATTCCTTGTAGCACTTTCTTTCCTAGGAGAAGAAATGGAGCAAGGAAGCCGAGGGGGTCAAACACAGATGCAACGGTTGAAAGGATTCCTCTCCGAGTTGCTGGTTTTTCCTCGAGGGATCCACTGAAACAGAAAATGTCGCTGCTCACATTCCACTTTACTCCCAACACAGTCTGCACAGGTAGATCGCCATGGCTGAGATTTACATCATGAACTCCACTTGCTCGTTCGCAGTCAGGAATGAACTCTAGGATTTCTCTGTTGTTGGAGATAAACTTGTGGAGATGCAGTTTCCCCTTTGCACACACAGTTTGTGTCTCTTTCACTAGTTTTTTGGCTTCATCTGCTGACTCTACACTGATGAGGCCATCATCAACATAAAAACTTTTCTTAATGAAGTTGGCTGCAGATGGATACTCTTTCTCATTCTCACTTGCTAAGAACTTCATACCATAGTTCGCGCACCCAGGGGACGATGCTGCCCCGAAAAGGTGAACCTTCATGCGATATTCCTTTGGCTCTGAATTGGTATCGCCCTGTTCCCACCAAAGAAAGCGCAAATAGTTTCTGTCCTCTCTGCTTACATGAAATCTATGAAACATTTTCTCCACATCACAGATAACTGCTACTGGATGTTTGCGAAATCTACAGAGAACCCCTGTCAGACTATTGGTGAGATCAGGTCCTGTCAGTAAGTGGTCGTTTAGAGCGGTGCCTTCATATTTGGCAGAACAATCAAACACAACTCTAATTTTTTCAGGCTTTCTCGGGTGATAAACCCCTTGATGTGGAATATACCACACATTTCCATCTTGTGGCACATCTTCAGCTCTCTCTGCTTCTCCACCTTCAATGACGCCTGCCATGAACTTAACATAGTCCTCTTTAAACTTTGGATTTCTCTCCAATTTCCTTTTCAGGTGCTTCAGTCGCACTAGAGCAAGTTGCTTATTTTCTGGTAGGTGTGGACGTGTTTTAAAAGGAAGTGGCATTTCTAGATGGCCATCTGAGTTCTGGTGTATTGTCTGGTTCAGGATTTGCATGAAGTGAATATCATCTTGTGATATAGTCTTTTCCCCATAATTTGTGTCTCTAAAGTCAGATTCGAGGACTCTGATGACAACAGCTGGTGTTAACGATGGAAGCTCTTTGACAGACACACGATGGCAGAGACCTGTCACTTCTGTTGACTTAATCTTTGGTGAGCTACCAACAATGCTCCATCCTAAGTCAGTCCTAATGGCATATGGCTCTTCATCACCACCAGTAATAACTTGTCGTGGCGCTAATGCTCTGCTACAGTCATAGCCTATTAAGAGTCCGACTTCACATTCTAACAACTCTGGTATCTCTTGTGCTATAACATTCAGATGTTTCCATCTCTGTGCTGTTGCAGCTGTGGGAATGTGTGAGCGTTCAAGTGGGATGAATTCTCTGGTGTATGCAGGTGGCAAGTTAACTAAGCTATGTGAGGAAAACCCTCTGACTCTAAGACCACTAACTCTGTCACTCTGAACGATGGAATCCTTTCCCATCAAAGTGGTAAGCTTTAACTTGACCGGCTCTAATCCTGCTCCCATCTTCTCACACACACCACTGTCTACAAAGGTAGTGCTACTCTGCGTATCTAACAAAGCGTATACTAATGTCTCCGTTTCAGGGCTTGTGACCGATGAGAGCCACACAGGCACTATCATGGATGTGCTCCCACCATCACCTTTGTCTACAGAGCAAGAGAGTGAAGTTGACATTTCTGCTGTCTGCACAACAGCACGAGGAGATGTCTCTGGAGCTGTGTTGCGATTCTCATGCATCGGTGTTGGATGGCGTTTCTTGCATATGTTACAGGTTGCTTTGTTTCTGCAGTCCTTTGAATTGTGTCCTTTCTTAAGACAGCCAAAACACAGATTTTTCTCCAGAATGAATCTTTTCTTTTCCTCTGATGTCTTAGTAGCGAATGTCTGGCATTTGTGGATGGAATGACTTTCACTACAGTACATGCATTTAACTGGGCTTGAAGAGGAATTAAATGGCATGTTAAACCTCTTTGATTCAATTGTATCTCTCATGCTGTTCACCACAACAGCTTGAGTTTTCATTACTGTGTTAGGTTTTTCAGATTCTTTTGTGTCTGTGACCAACACATTGGCTTTTGCCCATTTCATGTCTCTGGAAGGCCTTTCTTCAGACAACTTCAAGGCACAAAGGGATGTTACAGGGTTGCAGGCCACATCTGCTTCATGAGCCAGAAACTTGGCAAACTCTTTGAAATTAGGATATTTCTGTGTGTCCTGCAGTTGCTTTGTTACATGACGGTTCCATCGAGAAGTCACCCAGTCTGGGAGTTTTTGGAGCATCCTCTGATTTTCTTCACAATCATTTAATATGTGAAGACCTTTAATGTGTGACATGGCATTGCTGCAAGCAGTCAGGAAATCGCTGTATTGTCGAAGTTTAACAGAATCTCGTGAACTAATCTTTGGCCAGTTATTCAGTTTTTCTCTGTATGCACGCTGGATCACAAAGGGATGACCGTAACGAGCATTCAGTGCTTCCCACGCTTGGCTGTAAGCTTCTTCATCCTTCCTGTAGAAGCTTCCTTCAAGCACTGACCGTGCTTCACCGCTGATGTACTTCTGAAGGTAAAACAGTCTGTCTGCTGGATTTGTACATTTTCGTTCTATGAGTGCTTTGAAACTAGCGCTCCACTCTATGAACTTCAGTGGGTCTCCTAAGAAGACCGAGGGCTCAGGCGCTGGGAGTCTGGTGAGTGCCATTGTGTCATGTAATACTTGTACTAAAGAAACTTCCTTTGTAGCATTGTCTGATTGTACATTATCATAGTTTGTAGTGTAATGTAACTGTTCATCTTTTATCTCTTTGTTATTAATCACAGGGGGACAACTCACTTCATCTATTCCAGGGATCTCACCTGAGCCTGCTTCAGAATAAGCTTTCATCCTAGCAGCGATCACTTGGAGATCTCGCTGATCTTCCAGTCTTTTGAGCTCTTGTTTTTGTGCAGCAATTGCCGACTCCATTTCCATTTCTGCTCTTTTTGCGGCCAGTTGTGCAACGCAGTCTATTCTTTTTGCTGTGATGCTTTGCTGTTCTGATGGACATTTTGACTGCTGACTACCAACAGATTTGGGGATTGAGCCACTAAATATTGACTGGGCATATTCTTTGTCAAGCATCATGTGCAATCTTGCATTTTCTGCCTTTGTATCAAAGTCATCTTGTCCCACTTCGCTCATGCGCACTTTAAGCAGTCCCATCACATCTGCAGTTACTGCTGAGCAGGAATCCATCTTACGTCTAATATCAGTAGAAGGTGCAGACTGTGCTCGAATATTTTCATATGCCTCTTTCACGTGGGCTTCTGACTCTTCAACATTGTCCATCAAGCAACACAAGTCCTTGTCAGAGCAATCGTTTCTGAGTGAGCGGCGTACTGCTCTAACCTGTTCCTTCCATTTGTCGTACAACATAACAAACTTCTTCTCCTTTTGAGAGACCTCTTGCTGTTTCAGCTCCAGCATTTTGGGAGTTAACTTTCTCTCTCGTGACGATTTACGAGGTTCAACTTTGGAGGAAGGCTGTGTTATTGATACCTTTTGAACGTTTATTTTTGCATGGATATCATCAATAAGTGACTCTAGTCTCTCTATTTCAGCTTCCTCAATCTGAGATTTTAACCTCTCATTTAGTCTAACCAACTCTGCCTGGAGTGACCCAACAGGTTCGCTAGGACCACCACACTGTGATTCTTCACTATGGATTGACATGGCAATGAAAGAAAAATGCTACTGCATTTAAACAAATTACTGCTAGCATATGTTTGTAGCAACAGTTACTCTTATAAACCCTTTAGGTGCACTTCTAAAGTGCATTTATACTCTTAAGTCAAAAACCATAGAACATTCAAACTAAGGCGAACCGTAAACATTTGTGATTTCACACAAGATGCTCAAAACTTATCTCTTACAACCTTTACAAATGTTCATACAGTTGTAGGTTGATACTCTCAAATTAAATGATTATTGTAGAGTTGCTCTTATCTGCCAGAAGGCTGAAAACCATGCTAGTTGGAGCCAGGTAAGGATATATGAAGAGTTGTAGCATTCGCTGGACAGCCTGCTTTCTGCTGGCGAAGTTGCGGTAGTTCGCGGGCGACGTTGCCGTCCTCTCTCGCAGCAGCAAGCCGGGGTGAAGTCGCGGTGCTCCGGTAGCTGATGCCGCCGTGCTCTCTGTTTTTTCCAGCAGGTCGTGATGACAGTCAGGCTGTTTCTCTTTCTCTAGCCAGCCATGGTGAAGTCGCGATGATTCGGTGGTTGACGCCGCCGCTCTCTCTCTCTCTGTAGCAAGCCGTGATGAAGTCGGGTGCTCCGGTGGTTAGCGCCGCCGTCCTCTCTCTCTCTGTAGCCGGCGGTCGTGATGACACCAACGCCGTCTCTCTTTCGCCAGCAAGCCGTGATGAAGTCAAGGTGCTCCGATGCTGAGCGCCTCCGTCTTCTCTCTCTCTAGTCGGCTCCTGGACGTTCCAGGCACGTGCAGTTTTAGCCGGCTTGCTCTAGCTTGCTAGCTTAGCAGTCTCCGAACATACGCAGCTCTCTCGTCGCTTAACACTTGGCCATGTTAGCGTCACGTTTTCACTATAACTACACGAGTTCCCAAATAAGGCCACGATTCATACTGATGTCCACTTCTTAATTTAATTCCATTCCTTCGACGACATATATTCCTCATACAGACACCGTGGACACATAAAAGTATGGACACCGTGAAAACTGGAAAAGAATTCAAACAAAGGTTCTCTCAGTGCGACATAAATAAAGTAACAGAACTTAAATACCATCAAAACAACCCAATCTTTACATAAAACAAAATAATTTACCGTGTGCGCCTCTGGAACTGTTGTGTAGCTTGTCATGGTAGCTCTGACCTTGCTCTGAGAGCGCGGTTACCCACAATTCCTGACAACGCCAGGTACTCTTTCAAAATAAATATCCGCATGTTCACAAATTTCAAATTAAATTAAATCGTAAACAACAACAAACCTTTCAACATTGGAATATGAGTTAATTCCTTTTCAATGTGGAACTTCAACAGTTACAAAGTTTTTTAGTTGGAAATACGCTGCCATGAATTTTGACATTGTTCTCTTCCACTTATTAAGTCATTTTGAAGTTGTGTTGCATATATTAGCTGTATTTTGTTGGATATGATGCAGGTTTATTATTATTTAATATTAAAAATAAATAAATCCAGGTTGCTATGGAAAAAATAAAAATGAGTATGTCAGATCCTGAAAAAAACTAATTTTAGTAGGGAATATATCAATAAATATAAACATTAAGTCACTATTTATTTGATAATGTCACATTTATTTTATTTAATCTTATTTTTTCTACAGACTTTAATTTCCTAAAACCACTTTTAATTTTTTTTTTCAGGAGACACTATGGAATGCAATTTTATTTAACATGAAAAATACATGTTGCTATTTATCAGCAATATTTATACATATTATGTCAGGGACATTATTTATTTATATTTCACTGTAGAACAAAACAGTATTTCATAGAATCATATTCATGTTTCACTTCATTGGGGTCAAAAGGTTGTTTTGCTTGTTGTAAGACCAATTTCGATTGAGGTGTAAAATAAACATTTAACTCCCAGATTTAGAAAGCAGCAGCAAACAGTATTTAGATGATGAGATCAGGACAGAGCCACGTAGGAGTAAAGCAAAACTCAAAACAACTCTCATCTTACACAAGAGCACCAAAGCTACTCAAGTGGCACTCCACTTGATCTGCGTAGATCATCACCTAATCACAGTAACTCCCGCTGTGATTAAGTGGACATACAAATGAGCCAGGCGTGCCAGAACTAAAATGAGCATTACTATAACAACTGGATGACAGAACAATGCACTTCTGACATCTTTACCCCCACAGTGGTTTCACAACAATTCACACCTCCATTCATTTCAATCTAATGACTCTGTTACACAACTCCTATGAGAGCTCAACAGATCCCATGTGACGGTGAGCAGGAAATCATTCATACAGTTGAAATAATGAACTCCTGCCAGTCAATAAAGCTGCAGTTCTCATTATATGATTTAATTCTAGGTGTCACCATGTCACATGCAGATTTTTGCCATATTCATCACCTTGTCAGAGTGGAAATATTACATTGTCAGAGCCCTGTGACCAACTGTTCTGCAAAGTTTTGCAGTATTACCAAATTCACAAGACTTTTACCTGGGAGAGTGAGGTTAGGATCTCCTATCAGATCTTGATTTTTTTCACTACAAGTTCGGTATTCACTTGCAGTTTGGTTAAGTTTGTGCACCAGGCTATTTGGGTTGAAATACATCCTTTCACAAGGTTACCCACATGTTACACAGCAAACTTCTCACTGCCTGAAAAGGTGTGACAATGACAACACCAGCAGAAAACATTTGGCTATGGTCTCTTCTGGCGTCAGTTTCTGACATTCACAGATTTTGAAAGGTCTGTTCAACTTCGCTGCACACTGAAAAACGATGCTAAAGGGTACCTGGTGTGCTCAAATGTGACACCAAGGGAACTTGACAATGCAGCCATATGTGACAATTTGGGGGTGAGAGTGGGCTTGTTTGGTGTATGGGTGTTGAGTATTGACCATGTCCATCAAAATGCCATCTTTGTCTGTGAGCGTGTGAGTACTGAGCTACTAGTGGGAAGATATTACAAGGTTTAAAGGTACAGCAAATGCTAAAATATAGCAATATGAAACTTGATTTGACAACTAACTCATGAAGGGTCATTTTTAGAGACACACTAGCAAAATTCTCTTTATCTATCCTGATTCTGAAACATCAGCAGGTCCTTTGCTACTCTCAGGTTCTCTCTTTATTCTGTACTGTGTATCTTATTGAATGAAGTGGATTATCTTTATGTAGGCTTGAACAACAAAACAACAGCGATATGTGATATCATCAGCAGTGATAAAAACATTGTTCGACAGAATGTTTGACAGCTTAACTTAAAAAATCAAATGAAAACCACTGTTAAACACTAAATATAAGCACAAAGGTTGGTTGCATGCACAAATTTCAAGTGTGCTAACTCCTGGACCTTGCTAATAGAACCCTTCACCCACCATTGCTCGCCCCATGACTGTTGTCCAGGTCTTCCAAAGTGTGCTAGTCTGTGGATGCCCAATCTATTCATCAACCCTGTCTGCACCTACAGTCTTCCCCTAGTGAAAGCTGCAGCCAGCAGGGACCAGATTCATAGTCTTAATACGCCCACTGCCATGTGTCCTCCACCACCTCCACCTCAACCTATGGCCTACTCCAAGGGACTCGACATGGATGGAGGTTGGTCCAGGGTCCCGGCAACCGTCCTTGGTTGCGCTCCATGAACCTCCAGGTACCCAAAGTTTACAAAATGTTACATGGAACATCTGCATTTTTTGGGTACATTTACAATGTGCATTTTGCACAGATCTTGAAATATCTTGTTTATTGCATCTTACGAATGCTCGGTCAGTTTGCATCAAAGCAGATTTCACCTGCTGCTACATCCCAACTTATTTTAATTTATTTGTAAATGATAAATTATTTTATTCATGCAAGTTTTCATTGTTGTGCTAACATTAATGTGGGTATTGTTAAATAAAGTGGTTCTGTTGCGGTAAATCTTGCAGTTGTATTACCTGGCTGCATTTTTACATGAAGACAGGAATTAGCCTGATAGATTTTGTCAAAAGTCTACTTGGACTAAATTATTTGTCACTGAGGGTGAATAAGAAGCCCTAAATACACACATAGTATATAAAGATAGTGACTGTATTTAATGAGGGTGAGTCTGTCTAACAGGTTCTGTAACAACACCAATTGCATGTCTAATCATCTTATCTTCAAAAATTAAGAAGTAACGAGTAAAATGGTAGATTCACCATTAACACTGCCAAATTACCAACCGCTGCCAGACGATGTGATGGTTGTACTGGGGCCAAAGTTAGGTCATATTTTTTGCAGTATAACTTTGCTTTTCAAACTCAGTAGCCTCTTTTTTCCACAGTGTATTAACACAGTGAAACAGTGGCTGAGTGTACCAGTACACACAGTATGAATGACAACTCAGGCCGACCTTCACCTTATCAACTGAATCAATGTGCAAATGTTGGCAATTTCATGCATATCCATTCATACCATTTAGAGCATTGAGGGATATTTGACTGCAGCTTAGTATGATTAGAATATTAATACTAAAGAGCTGCCAAGAGCAGGAAAAATGAAAATGTAATATCTCATCATATCATTTTGTGGTACCTAAGATCATGCGAGTCAGTCAGTGTGGCGAAAGAAACGAGGGGATGTGGGAGGTCTGAGGCAAAGCAGTGGCGACCCACATTGCGGGTCAAGCACGGATTCACACCCTGTAGCATTGGCTGGAGAAAACACTACTAATCTGACCAGAGTAGGTCAGTTCAAATATATGCACACACTCTCAGGCAAGTACACTAACACACACACACACACACACACACACAAGCCCACACACAGCTTACTCATAGTTTTGGCAAAGGTGGACAGGCTCCTCACAGCATTGGCAAAACGACATATTCAAAGGCGTGAAAGAGAGGAAGAGTTGCAGGGAGGAGGGAGGGAATTTATGAAAGGATGATTTGGAAACATCTGGGTCCACAATCAGTATCCCCCTCCCTCTAATTAACTTCCCCTGCATCCTCATTTTGCTCTCCATCCTGTCCTTTCCATCCTGTGTCTTTCCGACAACAAATCTCTCCATCTCATCACCCTCTTCCGACCCTCTTCCTTTTCGCTTTTGGCGCACCAAGAGGCCCGTATTTCTGCAGTTTGCCCGTAATGGAAGCAAATGTAGAAGCACAAACATGAAAAAAAAACACACACACACGCAACAGGAAGACACAAATATACACACATGGTTTGATGTAAGGTTGGTTTCTAATGCCATCGTCATGGTAACACTCCCTCGCTTCTTTGCTTGCACAAACGAACAGAGCGCATATCCCAGCAATCTGTGTGGATTCTTATGTAACTGCCACAACCCCACGCACGCAGAAAGAGACAGACAGAAAGACAGACAGATAGATGGGAGTGAGTCAGTGCTAGACCACATAGTGAGAGCATCTGTCATCGACGTTATACCTTTCACTGTGACAAGAACAGTATGTACTGCTGTGCTACTTCAGCCTCATTATAAGACACACTCCGGCACACATACACCCACAAGCACAGGCTTCTTCAGTGCTTTCATTGCAGAACGTGAGGTGGAAATAGCTGTTCAACTAGTTACAGCAACACCACTGGCTCATGTATCAGCATGCTAATTACTACTTTGCCTTCCCGAGGGCACTGAACGTGGATATGGCATTGGGTTTGTGGGGAGAGGAGGGCTGGACAAATGAGAATGGGGTCAATAGAGGCATCACCATAGATATAATGAAGTGACTGGTAAATTCTGGTGGCAGCGTAACATGGGATAAAATCTGCGCAGGAAACAAAAACGGGGAGATGACGGCTTGTGCTGGCCTATTTATATTCTGTGTATGGGCTTAATGTGTGAAGGAAAGAGCAAAATGCAAGTGTGAAAGCACATGAGTACACGGCATCCTTCTATCTGAATGCTGTGGAATAGGAAGGTGATGGAGTGTTCCAGGAAGCTGCTCTCCACCTCCTCAGCTACTTGTTTACTTTCGCAGGCATGGAGTACCGAATCTGTTGCTTTTTTTTTTATCCGCTTTGGCAGTGATAGATTTGTATGTGTGGTTGGGTGATGCATTGCTCTCGCTGGTGTATGATTTAAAGATAGATGAAAACAGGATGCCAAATGGGTGAACAGGTTCAAAAAGGTTTGATTTATGCTTCATGGTAAAGCAGCAGATGAGTTTCCACCGGGGTAAGTCAGAAGAATAAGTTTTGCTATAGTTACACTGTTACATCTGAGGCACCCTTACAACAGCTGCACCTACTGTGGAACTGGACTGCAACACCCTCACGCTTCTTTATTTATTAGTTTGCAGATTCTCCACAAGTGGGAGCTGTTCAGTCACTGTCAGATTCGTTTTACACAACCTCTGACACTTAAAGGAAATGACAGTAACAGCAGTAGCATGTTTTGACCTGCAGCTGATTTGGATTTGTGCAAGTTGTTGGCAAGGAGCTTCTCCTCAGAAATGTAGCTACGTATCAAGGCTACAGCCACTGAACAGATACCACGTGTGGATCACAAAAACTGTCAGCAATGAGCTGCCGGATTTTTCCCTCACAAGTTCCTGATACCATGAGAATTGATCAGGACAAGTACAATATGAAGCAAACTGAAAATCAGAAACATATGCATCCACCTCAGCCTTTTTCATGGCGAACAGGAATCACATATTGTACTAGAGTGGATAAAGTAGCATAAATATGGCCTTGGACCAAACAGTCAGATACTACCACCATGTAAAATGTAACAATCAAGCTACCATTGCACTTAAAGCAAATGAAAGAAAATGTTAAGTGCAGTGTGCGCGAGGAATAACCGTGGTGTAACAGAAGCCGGTGCACCGCTGTGCAAATCAATTAAATGTCAAATGACTCAGAATTGTATCACCTCTTAATATTACATTAATTCCACAATGTGCAGTGGAGTATTTCCTCTCATGAGCAATCAAAAACAAATACTTCACCAAAGGCTAGACTGAAAATAAGGGCCCCAATGTAAAAATGCAATACAACAACAGCCAATATATCTATGGACATTGAGAGACAAGTTAGAAACCCTGTGATCATTGAAACAAAACTGAGCAAGCATACAGCTGTGATTTTCAGCTGGGCCCTAGCTGCATGAACATGGTTATGAAAATGAACCTGTGGACACCAGAACTTCTCGGTTTTGGACCTTTGACTGTGTCTATCTGCATGTATGCATCATAGTTCCACATGGAAACAGAGGATTAAAAAATATATATAACTGTGGGACTTCACAAAAAAGCTAAAAGGATACAGGACGATCGTGTTGAAACAATGGCATCCAAGAAAAAGAAACAGAAACTTGCTTGTGCTTTAGCACAAAAATTCCCACATTAAAGTTAGCTTAAATAAATGAAAAGAAGCTCAATAAATATCAAAAAGGTTATCTTTAGCCAGATGATGTCTAGATACATTTGTTCTGCCCAGATGGGGTTTAGCATGTCTGGCATGAACTGACCAGGATTACCATAGTGAATGCATAGCCCTAACGGTGAATCACGGATGTGGGCATATGACGATACGGGCTGTATAGGTACAAAATGTGATCGGGGACATTAACATTTATAGATGGCATCAACAGCACTATGAATATACCAGAATACTGGCTGACAAGAGTCTCTAGTCTGCAGAAGCTTGGCAGAAGAAAATATTCTAGAGTTTCCTACAGCCAAAAAATAAATAAAAAATGGAACCTCTAGTCTGGTCAAGCATTTCCCCTGACTTGAATCCAATAAAACACCTTCAGGGTATTTTTAAGTCAAAGTTAGAGCAATACGATGTCTCCAGCAATAAGCAGCTGTGAAAAATAGTCTCTGATGAATGTCAGATCATCGCTTCAGAAATTTAGTATCCTTCATGTCAAGCCGAGGATTACTGAGTCTGTTTTCGAAAGTAGATCTGGACACGTTGCATTGGGTTTCTGGTGTGGTCCTTGTGTTTTTAATATAGTAAATCTGAACTTAGAAGAAATGCAACTACTGTAAGGTGGTACGATGCTCAATCACTTTGCATGCAAGTTCATGCAAAGCAGTGTGTTGACTTCTGTTGTATACTGTAATTTAAACATACAGCTACTGTTCCTAGTGGTGGTGGTGGGAGAAGTCCAACAATGAACTATAAATCAAAACCTACAACACTCCAAATAAATCCAGCTACAGTATAGGCATGTTCGATTTTACAGCTGCAGGTTTTCTTTGTAAGGGTCTATGACTGAGATTTTCCTTTTTCTATTTTACCACAACACCACCATCTCAAATAAACAGAGTTTGTGGCCATGGGATGGATTTTTACTCATTAATTTTTCTAAACTTTCACTAACGTTTGCTGCTACTATTATTAGCATTTTCACTTTTAATCCACGGCTGAAAAAGTTGTGAATAATTAGTAATGATAGTTAAAAGTAACAATATTACAATGACACATCTGCAACCACCTGTTAGCTTAAGTCACCACAAGTCTAACACACAGTTCTTGTTTACTGAAACAATAGGATAAAAGCATAACTGCAGCATTTTATTACCAGTTATAGCTGAAGTAAGTGCTGAGTATTAATCTCAGCATCCGTCTGGTTCCTTCTTACCTCACTAGCTGTGTATAAACTGATGAGCAGGCCAATAATTGCAACTTTGTTTCAAGGTGCTTCAAAGGGGTGAGGTGAGGAATTATGGTAATCGTTGGCCAATGGCTCATTCACAATTGGCTCCTCAAGATTGTCATGTTTGAGAAAGCTTCCTGGAGGAGCGGTGGGCCAATCGTGTTTTCTACTCTGAATCGGAGTACGTCTGCTTGTGGCACAGCCTGTGGTGCATGAAATCTGACTGTCAGGGTCTGCTGACGCACCTGCCTGCAGACATGCACTGACGCATCCGCACACACAAACACACACTTACAAACTGGTAATTGGGCTCATGAAGCCAAAGGACAAGAACAGCAAAATCTCGCTTCCTGTCTTTGTGTATCGTGCGAGTGTGCAAGTGGGGTTTGAGTTCAAATGCCCAGGCATGCTTGCGCCATCCTAAAACCAGGCAATTTCCTGCGAAGCTATCCGAGTGTGACAGCAGCAGGTGCCTAATGGGCAAGGCTTAGGAAACAGGGCATTACCACAATCCAGCAAACTCAATTGTATTAATCCTCGGGATTAGCAGCTTTAATTCTCAACACGTTTCCAGTTTAAAAAGTCTTATTTCCTTGCTGAAAATGGGAGAAGCACGAGGTGAATATTCAACTATTTCAAGAGTCACACAAGAGTTTGCACCTTGTTTCTGTTCTTAAAGGGTTGTTTAAACTTTGGCCTACAGCCACAACAAAACATTTTGTTGTCAAAGAAAAAGGGGCTTTCCCTGCAGGAGAAGTACGACCACAGGTCTCGGACTCGAATGAGAAAATGCTCTCAGTCTGTTTTGAGGACGCACCTTCAAATCTCTGGTTTACCTGTCAGTTTCATGATGGTTCTGGTTAATTAACC